>NC_039290.1:515310-517810 GCF_003368295.1 Carassius auratus
TAGTTACTTCTGTAAATTGTAATGAGATTATTTTACTAGTTACTGCATTTAAAAAGTAACTTCACTACTTTATTACTTTACTTTAATTTTTTAGGGCCCAATGAAATCCATTTTTTTTTCCCAAATTCCGTTAGATTTTTTCCCAATTCCATTTTTTATTTAATTTTTCTGTTTCTTTTTTTCTCATCCTTTTTAATGGTTAAATTTAATTGTATTAATAAAATACTTGTCTTTAAATAAAAGGTTCTCTCTCGCAGCATTAGGTTAACGTCAATAAAGGGCATGTACTAAAATTACGAGTGATTCTATAAGGTGACATTTCAGCACTTGACAAACGGACAGCGATTCCTCTAAGCAGCACTTAAAGCACAGCTACGTGATTGTTGGGAAACGCACTTGAAACATAATGAACGATCGTAAAATTACTCGTAGAATACTCTTAAACTCTAAGATCAATCGTTATGGGAAACACCTGCCCAGAACTTTACACACAGGCAGTAAAGTAGTGTAGTCACCAATATTATTAGGGAAATGTGTTTACTTTACTTCGTTACCCAAAAAAGTAATATAGTTACTGTAATCCCTAATTTGTAACTTGTTACTACCCCAACACTATTAAAATCCTAAAATTCACGTCATACTTGCAAACAGTTTGTATGCATTATGGTTATGCATGCTCGAGTAGTCGAATTGTTTCCGACAGCGATGACTAGTCTATGCAAGCCCAAACTTGGTCCTAGAGCAGTGTCTTTATAGTTTAGCTCCAACCCTAATTAAACACTTGAACCAGCTAATAGAGCTCTTTACTAGACAACACTAGAAACTTCCAGATAGGTGTGTTAAGGCAGGTTGGAGCTAAACTTTTCAGGGCATTGGCCCTCCAGAATCTACTTAGGAGACCCCTGTCCTACAGAGTTGTAACTTTGCACATCCTTTTTGATCATTACAAATAATAATGTAAAATTATTTTCTTAGAATAGGAGATATGCTGTCTATTACATCACATACATTATCAGTAGTTAAGTATGTGGTTTGAAGAGGCCTTTTTTCTCTCATTTGGACTCGGTCTTGACTTGGACTCGAACCTCTTTGGACTCTGTCTTGGCTCAGTCTCAACTAGTCCTGGACTTGGACTTGACTTGGACTCGACAAAGCTGGACTTGACTAAAGCTCTAATTATTTATCAAATGCTCTTTTGACAAACCTGATGAGCTGCTGTTTTAGAAATTGTACGGAAGAGATTGAAAGTGTAACAGAGTAAAATCAGAAAACTTAGTTAACTCTGTTAGAAAGCTCATGACTATTTAAAGTAAAAAAAAAAATACATATTTACTAGTCTTCTGTCTCCTGCTGTAGAAGTTCCCATCCCTGTGCAGTCGTCCACACATCAAGAACTGGACTGAGATCAGGATCGACTCTGATGTGAATGTGCTTCCTATCAAAAGAGCTTTGATTCTGCTGAAGAAAACTCTAGATGAAAAACTCCGTCAGTCTGGTATGTTAATTACACAGTGAATAGATTTTTTTTATGTGAACGTCTATTCAAACTTTAACTAATATCATAGCGCGTGATTTCACCAAGTACATGTTCTTGGATCAGCATCCTTGTTGATCCAGGAACATCATTCCAATCAACCAATCAGAATGGAGAGATAACTTTTCAGGAAATGTCAGTTTTAGACTTACAATCAGGATTAGGTGCTTCTACACTCTTGTTAATCAGCTATAATTTCTCTATGATTTTAGGAATATATTATGGGTAAGGTTAGGTTTTAGGGGTGGGGACTGGGTTAAGGCTGTATTTTGGACAGCAATGTTGATCCAGGAACATGTCTTACTTGGCTAAATTACGTTAATTTTTTTTAAATGAAGGATTGCAGAAATTAGTACACCTGAGATTTAATTCAAATGTATAATATTAGTACTTAGTATGTGTTAGTGTTTTGCTCAGATCGTCTACAGAATCTCTCACAGCTGCTCAAGAGTGTTAATATTTAATTAAATACATGTCCTCAAGAGAATTAATATATTCATTGTCATACTGAAAATGCCAAAAATGCAGGGAATGATGGGCGTAGCATCTTCTGTTTAGAGTATTACATCACACAGTAGTGTGTGTCAGCATTGATAGAGCACACCCTCCGCACTCATTTATCCCTATATAAAAGCTTTACTACCACTGAATGTCACTGTGAGAACCAAGCACTTCTCACTTTAGCAACACCAGAACATGTGGATGCTTTGGATCTAAAATGATTGACTTGGTCTGTTGAGACCAGAGTATGGATTCCAGAAGTCTCTATTTTGTAAATATGGGCCTTGAAGAGGTTAAATTACCAGCATATTTTTCTTTTGGCTACATTATGTAATTCTAGTGGTGACAAGAACCATGCATGTCACCTTTTGCAGGTTGCATCATACTCTGTGAGAGTGTCACTCTTTTCATAGCTTTTGTCGTCTCTGAGACACTTGCATGTTATTTCTCCAGCTCTTTTTCTAG
>NC_039290.1:522810-660310 GCF_003368295.1 Carassius auratus
GGAATATTGCGGGTCCGACGTGCTGTGTGAAAGGGGCTTAAGACCACTAATTGTTCCCTCCCTGATAGGTAAGATCTAAACCATCTACAGGTGGAGCTGTCTGCCCCTAAGGCTTCAAGTATGGCAATCAGTCTGTCATGGTTCACCGTATCAAATGCCTTTTGAAGATCCAATAACACCATTCCCCAGAGATTTCCATTATCTATTTCCCTGTGTATGATGTCGGATAAATAGAGTAGGCATGATTCGGTAGAATGTGACTTCCTGAATCCGGATTGGAATTTAAACATTAAGTTGTTTTTATTCATGTATTCATTAAATTGCTCATTGACCAACCTTTCAAATATTTTTGATACTGTGCATAAAATAGAGACTGGTCTGTAGTTACCAGGATCGTGGCTATTTCCCTTTTTAAAAAGGGGGACTACCTTGGCCCTCTTAAGGTCATTCAGGAAAACACCAGTTTCAACGGACAGGTTAAAAATATGTGAGATGTATGGGGCTATTTGGGCAGCAGTATCTCGTAAAAACCGAGGAGATAACCCATCTAACCCAGGGCCCTTAGAGCAGTCTAACTGTAATAGCTTTTTTCCATCTCCCCTACCTCAACCTTCCGTAAGGAAAATGAGTTTGGCAATGCTCCAAGTTTATAGTAAAATGATTTCACCCTATCAATATTAAAAAAAACCATAGGAATGTTGAAGATTTGAGACCAGCTGTTTCTGCTATAGAAGTTAATAAATATTAAAATAATTAGCATCCTCTTTCTTATTGAAATTTTAGAACACCCTTAATTGTTAGTCCTGTGCTTCTTGGTTTCATAGTATTTGTCTTAGCCGCCCCCAATTCCTTTAAAGTCTTCCATAACTTTTTCGGGTTATCTTATTATTTGATATATCATTCTTATAATGGGTAGATTTAGCATTTCTAATAAATTCCTGAGTCTTATTTCTTGCTTGTTTATATAAAATAAAATCAGCATGATTTTTTGTTCTATGAAAATTTTTAAGTGCTTTTTACCTGGTTTTAATAGCATCATGTATACCTTTGTCAAACCATGCACTAGAACGCTGTTTGACTTTGATCTGTCTAAGAGGGGTCACTTTATTGATGTTTTTTAAAAATATATCTTTAAATTGTGACCATGCTATATTAACACATAAACAATTAACAACAGGGGACCAATCCACCTCATCAACCAGCGTCCTGAAAGTTTCCTGGGAATAATGTTTAAATGATCTGGATAGTACAGTCTTGTGAGAGTAAAAAATGTTTTACGAATTTTTCTTGTGCAAAAAATTATATTATGGTCACTTATACCGTAAGTAATAGTACCACTTTTGAGATATTTTAGTTTTGTCTGATACTAAGATCAGATCTATAGTACTCTCACAAGTCTTACTTATTCTCGTGGACTGTTTTACCAGCTGTTCAAGACCAAAACAGTGACACAGGTCCTCCTGTATTTTGCCGTAAAGATGGGCACTGCCTGCCACATTTGTGTTCATATCCCCAATTAAAATCATCTCAGAGCTCTCTTTATTTGATAGTCTCAAGAGAACTTGTTCTAACTTGTCATAAAAAGTCGAATGGCCTGGCGGTCTGTAGCAAGCCCCCAATAAAATGGGATTTGTTTTTGGTAAACATATGTCCATCCAAACAATCTCTAAATCACTAGCAATGTCATCTCTACAGTTAAAAAGCCACATCTGAACGCACATATACACAGACTCCGCCCCCCTTTCTATTCCGGTCCTTCCTAACTATACAGTAATTATTAATGGCGATTTCCTCATCACTTATAGTTTCATCTAACCAACTTTCCGTTAAACATTGTTTCACCAATTGTCTTATTTCCTCAATTTTTGGTAATAGACTTCTAACATTAAGATGTAGAAAATGTAAACCTTTCTTACTAAAAGTTGATTTAAAATCTGTGCCCTTATCCTCCGATATCAGGCCATCCACTGCTTTGCTGTTCGAAGATGCTGTCATGTGTTTATTGTCATGGTCTTCACTACTCCGGGAGATATTCCCAGTACCATTTCGATGGTGGGCACCGGAGATAGGAGACGACAAAACAGCAACGTTGTAAGATCCCGATCCACGAGCTGCTAGACTGCCAGTGGCCTCTGTTACATCCCCATTGACGACCGGGATGATGTTGCGTTTCCGGTAGGATGTGTCATCCGAAGCACCATCTCTGCCACATTGAGGAGCCCCGGAGAATGTGGACAACGAGGCCGCAGACCCAAAACCAAACCTCAACCCTGGATTAATCAGCTGGGAGGCTAAGTTTGTTAGTTCACTGGTAGATCCACTGACGGGTGAAGCTAACTGGAGATGTCGTGCTGTGTGGCTAACAATAGGATCCATGTTAGTAGACAGCCTGGGATGTGGTCCCGGATTCAACTCGATATCCCCCGCCAACAGCAGCATCACCACTATCTGGGCGAGACCCTGGTTAGTTGAGTGTCTCTTGTCTTTGTCCAACGAGGATGGGGCGCTGGCATAGCCCTTTACCAGGAACTTTGAGTATAGTACGTGTTGGCTTCTTGCCGCAGGTGTAAACAAACACTCCTCAGCCCCCAAAGATAGGATTGTATGTGTGTTTGAACAATTATAAAACATGCAATTATTACAGCAGTAACCATCCATCTATTTTTCAACTGAGTAGATGTAGATGATATTATAAACCTCGTAGACTGTTTAAACTGTTTAAACTGCAGACACCTTTGTTGTTGTGCCTGGTCCGTGGCGGCCATCTTAGAATCCGTGGCGGCCATCCTATACTACTCATACACTATCAGCACCAGAACAAAGAGACTGGTGAAGCACTTCTAAACATCTGTAGACAAATTTATTTAAATTTTCAACAATAAACACATTTGATTTCACTCTGACAACAAAACAAAGCATCTCTCCAGAGTGAGACGAGACTAGTGAACATGAAGTGTAGACGTGTAGATGAGTGATGTCTGTACACCGGCTGACTTGTGTTCACCAGTGAAAACTAACATCTGTACAAAATATTGAACATGTTAAAAATCACACATCACAACCTCCTATTCATTACACGCATGTTAAATAACCATTCAAAGAAATAATTCTCCAAAGTATTCATATTTGCTCCAAATTCACCCACCCTCAGGCCATGAAAGATACAAATGAGTTTGTTTTTCATCAGATTAAGAGAAATGGAAATTCAAAAGTGAATTGGTGCCATCAGAATGAGAGTCCAAAAAGCTGATAAAAACATCACAATAATCTACAGCACTCCAGTCCATCAGTTAACATCTGGAGAAGACAAAAGATGAAACTGGCATTAAGACGCTTTTGGCTACATACGAGTCCATAATCCATAATAACATTTTCTCCAGTGAAAAAGTGTTCTGGTCTGAATCAGGAGAGAAATCTGCACAGATCAAGCACCGTTTAAACAGCTCTAAACAAATATGTGATAGACAACAGCGGATGCCCTTTTTCACTTGAGTAAGAGTGATTAAGGCTTATGAACTCATATTTGAGTTAAAAATGTCTTCATGATGGATTTGCTTCGTCTTATGTTAACTGATGGACTGGAGTGCTGTGGATTACTTGTGGATTATTGTGATTTTTTTTATCAACTGTTTGGACTCTAAATCTGACGGCACCCATTCACTGCAAAGCATCCATTAATGACACACTGATGCAGTTCTACATTTCTCTAAATCTAATGAAGAAACAAACTCATCCTAATCTTGGATGGTCTTAAAGGTAAATGAACTGTCAAAATCTTTTTTAGTTGAATTATTGCTTTCAAGTGGCGCGCCATACAATGTGAACAATTCTGTCTTGGTGAAACTTCAGTATAAATCCAACTGAAAATGTGTTCAATAATAATTTTACTAAAATATAACTAATGTCATTAAATATGTCCTATACAGTGAAGTTATCAGCGGTCGAGTGTTAGTTGCCTGGTAAACAAAGTGGAAAATCAGTGAGGTTGTTCAGGTTAGAGGAATGAATCCAGGGTGATGACAGAAACATACCTTACTTGAGTATAAATGCAAGAGAAAACCAACAACAGATGAAAAAAACTCTCAAAGATATTGTGATGAGTGTGGTGGGGACGAGAGATGTGGGAACAGGAGCCCGGTCTCGAGTCCCACGGAGGAGATGGAGGGATATAAAACCAGAGCGATGACAGTGACGGACGAGAGAGGACCAGGCCTGGGCTTTAGTTTGTGTTTGCTTTTTATTTGTGTGCATCAGTCGTCCGTGAGGGGCTCACGTACTGTTTTTTGTTATTTTGTCATTAAAGTCTTTATTTGATTGTCCGCCGGTTCCCGCCTCCTTCTTCCCGATGATTATGAAGTTTGTACATTGTTACAGTGGTGCCGAGGGATGCGCTGCTGAAGATCCCTCGCCCCTGTGGTGAATCCGCAGTGGTGAATCAGAAGTGTGCCGCTATGGACGCTCAAGGCAGTGGGCTGGACTGAGTTGCCGGGGAGGGGCGAGCTCGCTGCCGGCCGCCCGTGATGTGGAGGGGCGGCTGCCATCCGTGAGGGAGCGGAGGAGTCGGCACAGTTCACCAGGGGGCCGTAGCCTGCTGCCATCCACCTGAACGGGGAGGAGCAGGGAACGGGGGACTCCTTCCAGCTGCCCAAAACCGGAGGAGCCGTCGCCGTCCACCGGGCGGCGGAGGAGTGTCATGCCATCCGCTGAGGGCCGTCCAGTGCCACCGCCAGGCACCACAGAGGATATCACCCAGCTGGTGGAGGGCCAAGCGGCAGTGCGTCTGGGAACCGGATTTTTTTTTTCTCTCTCCCCTCTCGTCTCTGTCGCTCCTCATCCTTCCATTTCCTTTTCTCTCGCCTCGTCTGTCCTACCCCCAGGTTCCTGCAGGTCCCCATGAGCGGTGCCCCCGGAGGGGGGGGAGTAGAGTGCAGTCTCGAGGGTACCCCCCGGCCTGCGAGAGGGGTATGTGACGAGTGGGGCGGGGCCGAGAGACGTTAGAACAGGAGTGTGGCCGATGGAGTGATTGGGAATGAGCAGCACCTGCTCGACCCACCGGTCTCGAGTCCCACGGAGGAGATGGAGGGATATAATACTGGAGCGATGACAGTGACAGATGAGAGAGGACCAGACCTGGGCTTTAGTTTGTGTTTGCTTTTTATTTGTGTGCATCAGTCGTCCGTGAGGGGCTGACGCGCTGTTTTGTGTTTATTTTGTCATTAAAATCTTTATTTGATTGTCCGCCGGTTCCCGCCTCCTTCTTCTTGATGATTATGAAGTTTGTACGTCGTTACAGATATATCTACGCCTGCATTTAAGATTTGTGTATTTGAACTGCATGTAAATTTCAATGCATTGAGATTGTAAAGCTTTATCATAAAGAAACTAATAAACTTAATGTGACACAAATGTGTTAGACATACATAACTAAAGAATAAATACTTAGAAACCGAATGTGTTTTAAACACACAATAAGTAGGTTTAAATATTAATCATCAATAAATACAATTTTTTTAATCTCATTTGAACTAACTGAATATTACTTATGTACACATCAGTGCACAATTTTCCACACCAAAATCAGTCACGCTCATATCACCAGCAAACATGCACTCATTTACATCCTTCTCTTCACTCTCTGAGGCAGAAGTCTCAAAACTCATCCTTTCTAATCACCCTACTACTTGCCCGCTTGATCCTATTCCATCTCATCTCCTTCAAGCCATTTCTCCTGCAGTTGTACCTGCACTCACTCACTTCATCAACACATCCCTCATCATTTAAACAGGCTCATATAACTCCACTACTTAAGAAACCCACCCTCAACCAATCTCTTTTAGAGAACTACAGACCAGTTTCCCTTCTTCCTTTCATTGCAAAAACACTTGAACAAGCTGTGTTCAACCAAGTCTCTGCATTTCTCACACACAACAACCTCCTTGACAGCAACCAATCTGGCTTCAGAAGTGGACATTCAGCTGAGACTGCCTTGCTCTCAGTTGTTGAAGCTCTAAGACTGGCAAGAGCAGAATCCAAATCTTCAGTACTTATTCTGCTTGATCTGTCTGCTGCTTTTGACAGGGTTAACCACAAGATCCTCCTATCAACCCTACTGGCAGAAGGCATCTCAGGAACCACACTTATATGGTTTGAGTCTTATCTATCAGATAGGTCCTTTAAAGTATCTTGGAGAGGTGAGGTGTCCAAGTCACAACATCTAACTACTGGGGTGCCTCAGGGCTCAGTTCTTGGACCACTTCTCTTCTCTGTCTATATGGCATCATTAGGTTCTGTCATTCAGAAACATGGCTTTTCAACAATAACTCCTTCAAAAACAGCTAGAAGCCTTGGAGTTATGATTGATGATCAGCTGACTTTCTCAGACCACATTGCTAACTGTCCGATCCTGCAGATTTGCTTTATTCAACATCAAGAAGATCAAGCCCTTTCTTTCAGAACATGTTGCACAACTCCTTGTTCAAGCTCTTGTTCTGTCCAGGCTGGACTATTGCAATGCCCTCTCGGCAGGTCTTCCAGCCAATTGTATCAAACCTTTAAAATTAATTAGAACGCGCAGCAAGAATAATTTTTAATGAACCAAAAAGAATACACATCACACCTCTTTTTATCAATTTGCACTGGCTTCCAATAGCTGCTCGCATTAAAATTCAAGGCATTGATGTTTGCCTACAAAACTACCACTGGCTCTGCACCCATTTACCTAAATTTATTACTTCAGACTTATGTGCCCTCTAGAAGCTTGCATTCTGCAAGTGAACGTCACTTGATTGTGCCATCCCAAAGAAGCACAAAGTCACTTTTACGAACTTTTAAATTAAATGTTCCCTCCTGGTGGAATGACCACCCCAACTCAATCTGAGCAGCTGAGTCCTAAGCCATCTTCAAGAATCGGCTTAAAACTAATCTCTTCCATCTTTATTTGACCCTCTAACTTTAACACTCACTATTCTAATTCTATTCTTTAAAAAAATAGCTACCTTTCTAATCTTTTTGTATTCTATTTTCTTTTCATTTATTATGCAATTGTGTGTGTGTGTGTGTGTGTGTAAAGACCTCTAACACTAGTTCAAATATACTTGTGTAGAGTCTGTCTCAGGTCCCTGTGCTGATATTTACCACTTTCAACTACTAAAAAAAAAACAAAACAAGAAAGCACTCTTGTTTCCTTTTGACTCCTTTTGTGTCTTTTTCTGTATTTTCTAAATGATGTAAGTTGGCACATATGGCATTATTTTACTTCCATAGGGGACAACCCTAGATTCTGTAAATGAATATTTCATTGCCCCACACATTTTTATTTAGCATTTTACTTAGCAATACTGCATTTTGGGCCACTGACATTTTGGAATCTCAAAAATGAAAGCGAAGTCCTCAACCTAGAGGTCTTCACGGGTCCAAAAATTTGTGCCTGAACCCGAAAGAGACCCATAATGTACTACACCGAACCGACCCGGAGCCGTCTAATATTTCAAATGTTGGACCTGGACCTGGACCCATGTAGAGCCGAGAAATGCCTACCCGGACCCAACCCAGACCCGTATATTATTTGAAAGCTGGACCCGGACCCGCTGAGAAGACACAGACCCGACTGGACCCGATTGTCACATATTCCACCTTAAATTGCTATTACAAGTCAATAAACATGTTGCGAAAAAAAACCTGTCTTACCTAATTTAAGGAGCCTTATCTCTCGTCCTTGTACCTGACTGCCTCTGATGCATTACAATCCTCCGACAAGAAAGTTATCCATGTTATTCCTCTCGTTATTCCAAGTCCAACCTTAATCCACTCATTATTTCAGCTTCATAGTTCCACTTGATGTCATGGTGACGGACTTTTTAACTATTCGGTTGTTAAGTGATGACATAAGAAGCGCTGTTTCTGGGTCCAAGCCTCAACTCGCTTCACTTGAGAATACGACCTCAGCAGCGTTTATGAGCACTGTTTATTCATATTAATCATTTAAGCTAAACGCTTTCAAACTTACGGTATACACTAAAGTCTCCGTGCTCAAAGCGTCCCAAACACAAATAATTTTTATATATTTATATTTTCATTGTCTGGCTATCTGGGACTTCGGTATGGAGTTAAAGTTTAAGATTATGACTGTTTTGCTAGTATTCTATCACATTGTGAGTTTATATTAGCACCTTTTGTTGTTTTCTCGTGGTAACTGATAGAGCGCTTGGACACGGAAGAGCTGCTACGTGACATCAGACTTAACAAGCGAATAATAATGAACGCTCCTTCAGTGCCATGGCCGCTGTCGCTATCATTTCTGTGCTCTCTGCTCTGCGTCGAGTCTGAATCTGACCACTAACACTTTGAGATCAATCGTTTTTTTTATATTAGTATAAAAATAGAAGAAAATGTAAAGCGCGGTTAATCATTCATTGGTTACCACAGAAACATGACACGCGGTCGAGACTGCACCGCACATGTGTGTTAGCTGGATCATCCTAAAATATGATTTAACGCAATTTGAGCATCATAAAAAACATTCATGTGACAGTTCACCTCCGATTTTGTTGCTGATTTGAAATATATTAAATATGAGTGTGTCAAGTCTGCAATTATTACCATGCATGCACTTGCATTCTGCGCACTCTGCTTCTAATGGCAGAGAGAGAGGGAGAGCGAGATAGTGATGTGTCATTCATGAACGAATCGTTCTTTTTGAACAAATATTTTAGGTGAACAAATCGTTCTCGTTCATGTAATCCATTGACTCATATTTCTGGTTCTCTGAAGTTCCTCCCTCCACAACAGCGCGGTGCTATTAGCAGCGCATGCGCAGTTCGGTGAACCGGGTAGCTCTGTGAATGGTTTCATCCTGCCAAAGAGTTACTCAACCTCGAGCCAATAGCCTCAAGTATGAGATGTGACTGAGCATGTGATTTGTTGAATGTAGTGAACGAATAGAGCATCACAGTCCCGCCCACAGCTGGTGCCGGAAGTAAAAATTCAATACAATCTGTACAACCAGTGCAATCATAATCTCCTTGGCTGCCATGATGGCTTTTTTCAAGGAGGAAAACAAAAGTGTTCAAAGGGGTGAAACCCACTTCAGATAGGGTCATGTAACGTTAGTTGAGTGTAGCGTGTCCGAGGGTCAGCTTGTGGGTTTTGTAAGGGCCTGCATGAGGGACAAGACCTACAAAGTTTTGGTGAGTTTTGCAGGGAGGTTGGTAATGTTAGTTAGCATTATCGTCCACTTTAGCTAGGCTACTGTAGCCTTCATATGGTATGAGTCATATAAAGCATTTTATAATGCCACTGTCAAAACAATATTTAGCCTAGGCATACCTTTTTGTGCATTTATTGAACATTTGTTTAATGGCAACGACATGTGTTGACTACTGAGCGGTGATTGCAGTCAGGTACAAAGCACTGCACCATGTTGCTGACGGTATCGTTAACCGCTTTCACACGCACACAATATAAAATACACAATGATAAATATAAAAATCAATACACAATACCTATATAAACACTATTTATTTACATGATTAATACTGAAAGAAATGCTATTTCTGCACATTCACAATATAAAATAAAATTCATTGGAGGAAAAAGTTAACGTGGGCGGCTGTCATCAGATTTGGAAGTCGCTCAAAAAGCTCGTTTGCGGCTGTGGGCTTCAGTTGAATTCAGTGAGGCACGGTGGTTTATGGGATGAGTAGGTCCTGCGCTCGAAATTAAAATATGTACACAGTCTTGTACCTTTGATTTTTTTGGATTTTCTCTTTTTTCACTCGAAATGATATGTTATATGCTTATGAGTTCAGGCGTAGTTGGTTATCCTCAGACATGCTCTAAAACTCTTTAGATACGGATTTTTCCGAAAGTCAATGGGAGAAATGAATGGGAAATTTACTTCCGCCACCAAAGCTCTCTCGAGCTGTGGGCAGGACTGTAATGCTCTATACGCCCTTCACTGAACAAGATCCAGAGATATCGTTAGTGAATGAAATGACTGAACTGGTACAATCCTCATTCGTGAATGAGTTAAATGAACGGATACATGTCGTTCGTTATTAAAATGAACTGGTACAAAGCTTATCTCTTTCATTATGGCGTGCCGTCCGGTCCAAAAATAAGGCTACTGATTTGTCGCGGGAATTCACCGTACAGTTGCCAGTAGCCACTGAGTTTACCACTGACAGGCCGGCGGTGCATCAGTATACACACTCACATCACGCAGCGAACGACTCACTTTCCAAACGCAGCGAACGACTCATTTTCCTCAGCGAACGGATCACTTTCCTCACGCAGCGCACGACTCACGCAGCTAACCGACTCACTTTCCTCAACGAACTCACTTTCCTCAGTGAACGACTCACGCAGAGAACCGACTCACTTTCCTCAGCTAATGACTCGCGCAGCTAACCGACTCACTTTCCTCAGCGAATGACTCGCGCAGCGAACGACTCACTTTCCACACGCAGCCGGCGACTCACTTTGCGCAGCCAGAGACCCACTTTCCGCAGCCGGCGACTCACTTTGCGCAGCCGGAGACCCACTTTGCGCAGCCGGAGACCCACTTTCCGCAGCCGGCGACTTACTTTCCTCACGCAGCAGACAAATGACTCTCTCTTCATGTAGGGACCGAATATTATAATTAAAGTGACTTCTATATTACTTCCCAAAGAATATTTAGATATAATATTTAAATATTCAAAAATGTGTACATTTCAATAAAATGAAATAATTGCCTATTGCAAATTTGTGAATGCATGGTTAACTTTTTTTTTCTGCTGTCACTAGGCTATCCTGATATATTTTTAAAAATCTATATTTTGTAAAAAATAATTAAAAATAAACCTGAACTATAGCTAATCTAAACATCTGTATTTTCATACAATTTCATAAATAAGTAGGCTAATAAATATATAATGTTAAAAAAATATGATATAAACTATCATAATATATAGTGAGAGCTAAGCAATAAAAAAAAAATAAAAGGCACAGGTTAGATCGAGGTGTAAAGCAAACAGCTAAAACCCCAGTACTACATTTTTATAAACTGTGGACCCCAGGAAACGTTGAAAAAAATCAGCCGTTTTGAACGAAAAGTTTGATTTGAATGATTCAATAAATACTTAAACCATCGATTTGCTGTCACCTACTGGCGGTTTTATTGTCATCATCATTTATTAAGGTGCCAGCACTAGCCTACTACCAGCACAAAATCATAGCAAAATATTTACCAAAATTAATCAGTTTCATTTAATAAGGCAAAATTTTCAATAAAACGTTTTTAAAAAAATTATGATTTTGTAATTTGTAATCATTATGTAAAATTAACTACAGGACAAAGAAAAAGACTATTCCCCCTAAAACAATTGTAAAATTCGACCACTGTATAAATAAATTTGAATATTATATAATATTAATATACATATACATATAACTTAAGATTAAAAGCTTAATAATTTATTTTTTAAGTAACGTTTCCTGGGGTCCACAGTTTATAAAAACGTAGTACTGGAGTTTTAGCTGTTTGCTTTACACCTCGATCTAACCTGTGCCTTTTAATTTTTTTAATTGCTAAGCTCTCACTACATATTATAATAGTTTATATCATATTTTTTTGACATTATATATTTATTAGCCTACTTATTTATGAAATTGTATGAAAATACAGATGTTTAGATTAGCTATAGTTCAGGTTTATTTTTAATTATTTTTTACAAAATATAGATTTTTAAAAATATATCAGTATAGCCTAGTGACAGCAGAAAAAAAAAAAGTTAACCATGCATTAACAAATTTGCACTAGGCAATTATTTCATTTTATTGAAATGTACACATTTTTGAATATTCAAATATTATATCTAAATATTCTTTGGGAAGTAATATAGAAGTCACTTTAATTATAATATTCGGTCCCTACATGAAGAGAGAGTCATTTGTCTGCTGCGTGAGGAAAGTGAGTCTCCGGCTGCGGAAAGTGGGTCTCCGGCTGCGGAAAGTGGGTCTCCGGCTGCGGAAAGTGAGTCTCCGGCTGCGGAAAGTGGGTCTCCGGCTGCGGAAAGTGAGTCTCCGGCTGCAGAAAGTGGGTCTCTGGCTACGCAAAGTGAGTCGTTCGCTGCGCGAGTCATTCGCTGAGGAAAGCGAGTCGGTTAGCTGCGCGAGTCATTAGCTGAGGAAAGTGAGTCGGTTCGCTGCTTGAGTCGTTCACTGAGGAAAGTGAGTTCGCTGAGGAAAGTGAGTCGGTTAGCTGCGTGAGTCGTTCGCTGCGTGAGGAAAGTGATCCGTACGCTGAGGAAAATGAGTCGTTCGCTGCGTTTGGAAAGTGAGTCGTTCGCTGAGGAAAGTGAGGCGTTCGCGTGAGGAAAGTGAGTCGGTTAGCTGCGTGAGTCGTTCGCTGCGTGAGGAAAGTGATCCGTACGCTGAGCAAAATGAGTCGTTCGCTGCGTTTGGAAAGTGAGTCGTTCGCTGAGGAAAGTGAGGCGTTCGCGTGAGGAAAGTGAGTCGTTCGCTGCGTGATGTGAGTGTGTATACTGATGCACCGCCGGCCTGTCAGTGGTAAACTCAGTGGCTACTGGCAACTGTACGGTGAATTCCCGCAACAAATCAGTAGCCTTATTTTTGGACCGGACGGCACGCCATAGTTAATCTCGCAAAATTCAAAGCGCAGTTAGATACTGTGTGCACATATGCTTCTTTTCATATTTAGCATACAGAACATGAATCCACGTTTAATCCCCGATTTATGAATGTGAATATATAATATACGAACTGCCTGACCAAAAAATTAAAATGCTAATTATGCAAGAAAACCTTGTGCTTTGTTCATCTGAACAACTTAATTAGACTTTATCTATTGAATGCGATTATGCACACACTTTAATAAAGCCAAATAATTTTTTTGTAACAAGTGAGTTCATTGACTTAGGACATAACATATAAGACACTCTTTTTCGCCACCTGCTGGTATATTTTGTACAATACGAAGAATGGTCACAGAACAAATTAATGAACGAATCTGAACAAATCATTTCGGTGAACGAACTAAAAATGAAAGAATCTCTAAAAAGAATCATAATTTCCACCACTAGAGAGAGAGAGAGAGAGAGATCGCAGTGTTTTTTATTTTTTTTCTCACTCTGTTCTTTTCCTAATTTGACAAGTTGCAAGTTACAAAAAACACAACCAGTGTCTCATCACAGCCGGGTGTTTTCCTAGTTCGATGACTCCGATCGCACGGGTATTACACACAATGTTAAACAGACCCGGGACCCGAAGTAATAGATTCGGACCCAGACCCGGCTAATCATTTAAAATATAGACCTGGACCCGTACGGGTCCCGGGTCGACAGGTCTCGGGTGCACTGTGAAGACCTCTACCTCAAGCATTAAAATATTTTGAGTACTTTATTTCTACAGAAATATCTATTTAAAACATTATACAATTGGAGAAAATTTGGACACCTAAAAAAATTATTTGCACCTAAAAAGTTCATAGAAGTACCTTAATGGTAAATGTGATGACTGCAAGAACCTTCCAGGACAGGTTTGGGAAACACTGGTCTAAAAGTATCACTTATGGATGAAATTCAACACCAACTGTAAGCATGTTTCATCATCAAGTGAAAAAGTCTATGGTGGGACTGTTAAATAGTCAAAGTACACTCAATCTCTTGTGGTTTGAAGTCAACAAAAAATTTGCTCCTTCTTCACAGGGTCTTTCAGCTCTCAGTGTAGTACATGACCATCTCATCATACAGGAGACTGCCCGTGCTTTTGTATTTCAGGACAATGGAGAGTTTGGCATCTTCACCGATACGAGGTCCTGGCCTGTATATGATGATCTCAACACCATGGGTGATGCTCACTGGCCATTTCTACAGTAATGCACTCCTCCTCTGAACCTGAAAGACATCAATATTCTTTGAATAGAGAGTAAAGAGTCAAGTAAAGTCACCTTTATTTATGTAGCACTTTATAAAACACAGATTGTGTAAAAGCAAACAGGAAAATAGTGTTGATAATGCAAGAGGACAATAGTAAAAACTACATTTTTGACACTACTGTCATCAGAAAAGGAACTAACCAAAATGAAAAAAAGTTCCTTACACTGTTTACACACTCAGCAGGAATTCATTAGAAATGGTTTCTTCTTCATGATATGGGTGGGGCTACAATATGACGTCACTGCAGTTGGTGAAAGTGAAACTTAACAGATGAACTAAAAGCTTAGTCATACAACAACATTTCTATTCAGAAACTAAAATTAACGATCAGATCTGTTATTCACTCACAGGTAAGTGATGGAAATGTAAAGAGCTTGTTCAGTAGTTTAATAGCATGAAGCAGTATAAAAGCATGTCTTTTATTTGGTTGTACATGTATATCAAAGTCTGAAGTGTGCTGTTAATTTAGAGAGGACAGAAACATGAAGTACTTGAACTGCAGGCAGAGATAATAAATTCCAGTGGAAATCTTTAACTTGGCTAAACAAAAATTACGCTTCATGTTTACATGTGTTTCATTTTTCTGTGTTGTGTTTTATATATAAACATTTATTTATGTGATATTGTTAAATTATTGTTGTGAAACTTCAATTCATTTCGTTTCTTCTTCTACCACCCAATTGTCAGTATTTGTTCCATGTTTAGTCTGTTTTGCTCCCCATGTGATTCCATGCTCATCTGGTCTTCCTGTTCCCATTGATCTCAGGTGTTTCTCGTCATCCCATTTTTCTTATTTTGTGTACAGTATTAAAAATTTCCCCTATTCCCAGTTCTCTTTCGGGTGTTAAATGTCTGTTCTTCATGCTATGTGTGTGTCTTGCTCCTGTGTTCCCCTGTTTGTATAAATAAAGATGATTCCATGTTGATCTACTCCAACTTAGAGCTGAAGATCTTTGCCAGAACCCGATGGCACCCAACGGGTTCGGGGTTACTTTACATCATCTTGCGCGGGCTCCGGTTTGCGCTCCGGTTTGCAAAGTAAATGAGCGGTCATGTAATGTGTTTCGATTAGCGCGATAAAGATGCGAAAATGGATGCTGAGTAAGTCTGGCGATTATGTTTTGGTTGCACCAGCAACTAAAGCAAAGTCTTAACCCCTGTTTCACACCGCAAGCGTGAGCCGCGCAACTACACCGTCACTGCAGCAGCAGACTCTCGCGAGTATTCACACTGGAAGCATATAAGTACAGCATCACATCAGCGTCTGCAAAGTGTTCGGCAGAAAATATGACCTTTTCAAACAATGGGTATAATTATTTCAACATTTTTTTTATAACAATAGCCTACACCATACTTTCACCCAAAACGATTAATTAAAAAGTTGAAATGGGTAAATGCATATTTGTTATACTTAATTTTCTTTTTTCTGGCATAATTGTTAAAACACTAGACATTGTCGTTGTTGTTAAAACTCTTGACATGCTTATTCTGTGCATTTTTAAAAATTTTTGTATAAAATCATATTTATTTTTCCATCAAAAGTGTGCTTTCACTTTAATTGAGCGTGACCCCTGTTTCACCCCTCATTAACCCCTCATTTACACTGAACACGTGTGCGCCGCATTACGCTGCGACACGGCTACCGGAGCTGATCGCGCCCAATGCGTCAATGCTTGTGTTTACACCGGCCGCGACGCGGCGCATTTCAGAAGCATATCAGAAGCGGAGCGACTGGATGCGTGAGACCACGTGATTTGCCTGTCAGACGTGTTTTTCTGATTTTGGGGTTTCAAGTACCAAGGATATATTGCCAATATACATGCAATATGTTTGGGAGTCTGCACAGGGTGTTTATTTTGAAATTGACAGGGATTTTTGACTTTTATTTTATTTTTTTTAGCGAAGCGGCGCGAGAGCCGCTTCTGGGAAGCTTCTGAAATGCGCAGGGTCTCGTCAGTACTTCTGAATCCGCTTTCGTTTCAGCGCTGGACGCGGGGGGTTATCTGGAGCAGCCTCCGCTATTCTTTAAAATTGACTATCTGCCAAGAGTCCCGCCCTCCTTTGACTCAGATTGGTCATGAACCTGTCAATCCACTGATGGCAGCGAGTATTACCCAATCAGGGGCAGAATAGGACGAGTATTCACAGAACGCCGGTGGGATCTGGGATGATTTACATGAGATGCTGCACTGAAGACAACTCCGAAAATACGGGACAAACCCCGTCCCATATTGATTCAAAACGGGACGCGCTATTTTATTCTCAAATACGGGACGATTCCGTATTTTAAAGGGGGGGTGAAATGCTATTTCATGCATACTGAGTTTTTTACACTGTTAAAGAGTTGGATTCCCATGATAAACATGGACAAAGTTTCAAAAATTAAGTTGTACGTTTGAAGGAGTATTTTAGTTCCAAAAAAACCTCTTCCGGTTTGTCACAAGTTTCGGAAAGTTTTTTTCGAGTATGGCTCTGTGTGACGTTAGATGGAGAGGAATTTCCTTATATGGGTCCTAAGTGCGAGCTCTTCTGCCGGAAGAGCGCGCGCTCCCGTATAGCAGAGCATTGAGAGGCTGAGCACAGCCTGATCAGAGCGAGAGCGTCGTGAAAAGTCACAAAAGAAGTGTGTTTTTGGTTGCCAGGGCAAGACAACCCTGCACAGATTACCAAAAGAGAAACAGCATTAAGGGACCAGTGGATGGAGTTTATTTTTACAGAGCATCAACGGAGTTGTGCAAGTGTTTTTGTTTGTTCCCTGCATTTCGGATTGCACATCGTTTATTTCTTAAGGATAATGCAGTCCCAACGGAAAAGGGTCACGATTGTGTGTTGGAACCACATGCGGTGAGTAAAACTGCTTCAAATATCTCTGTGTTGTTAACTTAGCTATCAGCGCGCAAGCACATCAAGTAAACAACATGCGATGTTGTCATCAAACTGCACTTTCCACATGTAACGTTACAGCTTAAAAAAATAAAAAATAAAGACGACATAAAGTGGAACTTAGTCATTTTCCAAAACCGCTAAGCAAATATATACAGTTTCAGTACATACCACATAGCATACCGCCTTTGCTGATGCTGCTCTTGTTAAATTTCAGCCTCTGGATCTGTGTCACAGCTTCCACATGCTCTCAACTCAAAAGCCTACTGGCGCTCGTGATTCTTTAGCTCTGCCCACACGTCACGCCTCTAGGCGCTCGTGTTTTTCCGGGAAAAATCGGTACAGACTATCTTTCTCTTATAAATATAATAAAAATAAAGACTTTTTGGAGTTATGAAGGATGCAGTACTACTCTATAGGTACTCAAGATTAACAGGATATTGAGTGAAAACGAGCATTTCACCCCCCCTTTAAGGGACGGATGGCAACCCTACATTACCGTGAGGAAAAAACCATCATCCAAAACAAACCATGGCTAACAGTCAGATTCAGCCGTATATTTATGATCGAGAATCAGATCCCGAGGCTGACATTGAACAAGAGCAGCAGCATCAACGACGTCTCTATGTAGTATGTATTGAAACTGTATATATTTGCTTAGCAGTTTTGGAAAATGACTAAGTTCCAATTTATGTCGTCTTTTTTTTTTTTTTACATTCGGAAAGTGCAGTTTTATGCCAACATCGCATGTTGTTTACTTGATGTGCTTAAGCGCAGATAGCTAAGTTAACAACACAGAGATATTTGAAGCAGTTTTACTCACCGCCTGCGGTTCCAACACACGATCGTGACCCTTTTTCATTGGGACTGCATTATCCTTAAGAAATAAACGATGTGCAAATCCGGCATCAAACTGGGCCTTGTTTGTAAAAAAAGCATCTTCGAAATGCAGGGAACAAACAAAAACACTTGCACAACTCCGTTGATGCTATGTAAAAATAAACTCCATCCACTGGTCCCTTAATGCTGTTTTTTTTTGGAGGGGGGGGGGGGGTGTGGTAATCTGAGCAAGGGGTTGTCTTGCCCTAGCAACCAAAAACACACTTCTTTTGTGACATTTCGCTCTCGCTCTGATCAGTGAATGTCTCAGCTCTACTGGAGCGCGCGCTCTTCCGGCAGAAGTGCCCTCAGGACCCATATAAGGAAATTCCGCTCCATCTAACGTCACACAGACCCATACTCGAAAAAAACTTTCCGAAACTTGTGACAAACCGGAAGGAGTATTTTTGGAACAAACGTACAACTTAATTTTTGACTCTTTGTTCATGTTTAGCATGGGAATCCAACTCTTTAACAGTGTAAAAAACTCAGTATGCATGAAATAGCATTTCACCCCCCCCCCCCCTTAAGATGTTACAGAGGACTTTTTTTATTTATTTAGTCCAACTTCCAAGTGGTCTAGTCTAAGTTATGAATGAATTATGTTAAAACATGTATAAATGATTCATTCTTGATCAAAGACAAAAGAGCTGTGTGCGTGTGTACATTTGAACAATGTCAGTGTTGTGTATTGAGTTATGGTTTAACCTGTAGAGGGCGATGTAGCTCACATGGGAATGAACGTTTGGTTGTAAACGTAAGAGAAGAATAAAGAGAAAACCAAGTGAAGTGAAGTGAAGCTAGTGTCCGCTCTCGTTTGTTCTGCTGTGATTATTACATGGTAAAAACGTAACAAATTGGCGACGAGGATGGCGACTGCCGGTGTGCCTCTCCCTGCGTTGTTCCTGCCATGCAGTGGACAACCCACTATCCCGTTCGATATGTGGATGAAAATGTTCGGAAATTACCTACTCGCTATTCACGCGGAGGGGGATGACTGGCCCGATACGAGGAAGCGTGCAATTCTCCTACACTGCTTGGGCACCGAAGGCCAACGTGTATTTTATACACTCACGAACGTAGGTACAACCTATGACCACAAGTTCAGGCAAAGAGTACAGAGACCACATGAGACTGTAGCTGAGTATTTGGGTGCGCTTCGTGAGTTAGCTACTACGTGCGGGTTTGCTGGTAATACAGATGAAATGATACGGGACCAACTTATTGAGCACGCTAGCTGTGTGAAAATACGTGAGAGACTGTTAGTACAAACTGAGGCAGACCTCACTCTGGATACAGCAGTAAAGTTGGCGTGTCAAGTGGAAGCAGCTATCGGACACGCTCAGACTCTAGCTTCGGAGCCGCATGCTCCAGTGCACGTGGTGAAGGCGAGACCGAAACGTCCATTCAGAACCAGAGCAAAGAGCAGTTACTCCGCAGTGCCGGCAGCAGCACTGAAACAGGACCAAAGCTGTTTTAGATGTGGATCAGCAGCTCACATGGCAAATGCTCAGGACTGCCCTGCAAGGAAAATGACCTGCCGAACCTGCAATAAGGTCGGACACTTTGCTCGTGTATGTAAGTCCAAACAAAACACAGCCAAAGTAGGAGAAGTGGTTATTTTGGAAATGAATACGGTGCGAATGATAGAAAATGGACAACGAGATGACAAAATTACATGCACAGTAGCCATAAAGGAAAAAACAACTTCCCGTACTGTGGAGTTAGTGGTGGATACGGGATCGGCGGTGTCAATCATTCCTGAGCACCTCTACAGAACGCACTTCAGTGGTGTGCCGCTTGCTGAGCCAGAAAAAAGGTTAGTGGCTTACACCAAAGCTGACGTTCCAGTGCTAGGTTGCATGTTAACTACAGTGCAGTATGCGACCATTACAGTACCAGCTACACTGTAAATCGTGAAGACAGGCACGGCCCTGCTGGGAATGGACTTATTCAGAGCACTGAGACTTTCTATTGACAACAACAGCATGCTCTCACCTGCGGGTCCAGTGACAGAGATCAGAGAGATCAAAGCCAAAGCTGTGACAGGGGAGAAGCTAGGTCTTGCTAAAGGTTTCATTCACCGTGTAAAAGTCAGGGAAGACGTTCAACCTGTTCAACAAAAGCTGCGGAGACTTCCACTTTCGGTTAAACAAACTGTCTCTGCTGAATTGGAGAGATTGTTAGAAATGGATGTGATAGAGAGGATTGATGCATCTCCATGGGTATCACCCATCGTCGTCACACGAAGAAAGAATGGTGCAGTGAGAATGTGCGTGGATTTACGTGAACCAAACAAGGCGGTAGTGATGGACAGCCACCCACTTCCCCATATGGATGATCTTTTCTCTGAAATGCGTGGAGCTACTGTGTTCTCCACCATTGATTTAGCCAATGCTTATCATCAGGTGTTACTGGCAGAGGAAAGCAGAGATATGACTGCATTTATAACGCACGAATGACTGTTCAGGTTTCGTCGGGTTCCATATGGACTGTGTTCAGCCCCAAGTGCGTTCTCCAAGATGATGTCTCTGGTGCTGAAAGATCTTAAGGGGGTCCAGAATTATCTTGATGATGTAATAGTCTATGGCACAGGAAAGGAGGAGCATGATCGTAACCTGCAGATGGTGCTTGCTGCGTTAAAGGAAGCTGGTCTCCAGCTCAACAATGAAAAATGTCACTTCAACCAGACCAGCTTACGGTTCCTTGGACACACCATCTCAGCTCAGGGTTTGCTGCCAGACAAAGACCACCTCAAGGCTATAACAGCTGCTCCAGCGCATAGTGATGCCACCACACTGCGCTCATTCCTGGGGCTCACAGCCTGGTATGCAAAATTTCTGCAAAACTATGCATCCCTGGTGGAGCCCATGCGAGACTGCCTGCGTGACGATACCTTTCAGTGGACGGCAGCAGCACAGTCAAGTTTTGACACGGTCAAGACTCGCATCGTAACCAGTTCAGCACTATCCGTCTTTGACCCCAGCCTTACTACAATTGTGTCTACAGATGCTTCGGATTATGGGTTGGGGGCCATATTGACACAAATGCATGCTGATAACATGGAGCGCACAGTTGCTTTTGCCTCACGTTCACTTACCCCTGCAGAGCGAAAATACTCCATTGTAGAAAAGGAGGCATTAGCCTGTATGTGGGCTGTGGAAAAGTGGAGGATGTTTTTATGGGGGACAAGATTCATATTGCGTACAGATCACCAGGCTCTGACCACACTGCTACACACAAAAGGACTTGGGCGTGCGGGAATGCGTATTGCCCGGTGGTCAGCCAGACTTCTTTGCTTTACGTACGACGTGGTGTATCGTGCAGGAGCACAAAACTATGCTGCTGACTGTCTCTCTCGTCTGCCCCTACCATCAGAAAAGAATGCAGAGCCAGTGACTGAGCCCGAACTTGTAGCTTGCTGGACACAGAACTGAAAGCTCTCTCAGCAAAGGACTTCGCTGGGGCGTGTGAAGTATGCCCAGAGCTTACTGCCATCAGGGCACAGATAAAAAAAGGGTGGCCTAAAACAGCAAAGTCTCTACCGGCGGTGCTCAAACCCTACTTTGCTACTAGAGATGAACTCTCAGTTCAAGATGTGACAATATACAGGGGCCCCCACCGACGGCTAGTGCCTGTAGCTCTGAGAAAACAGCTGGTGGACCTGGCACATGAATCTCACCAGGGTGTTGTGCGCACCAAGCAGAGGTTGCGTGACTTATACTGGTGGCCTGGCATGGACATGTTGGTGCAGGACAGCATTAGTGCATGTGTGACCTGCCAGATGAATGATAAAAGCGCTAAGACGCATGCTGCTCCAATTCAGCCAGTCCCACTGCCAGACGGTCCATGGCAGAAAGTAGGAATTGACATCGTCGGACCGTATGAGTCAGCAAACTGGGACTGCCGCTATGCAGTGACTTTGATTGATTATTATACAAAGTGGCCAGAGGTGGCTTTTACACATTCAATCACGACCACGGCTGTAAATACCTTCCTGTCTGCTGTGTTTGCCCGCTTCGGCAACCCCACAGAACTCATTAGTGACAATGGGACACAGTTTACCTCGAGTGAGTTCAAAGAATTTCTGGCAGTAAGAGATATTACACACAGGAAAGTATCTTTGTATTATCCACAAGCTAACGGAGCTATTGAACGCTGGAACCGTGTTCTCAAAGAAACACTCCTTACTGCCGAGCAGGAGAGGAAATCGTGGAAACCATTCCTGCAGGACTTCTTGCTTACATATCGTGCAACTCCACACAGTACAACAGGAGTGTCACCATATGAACTCATGTTCAACAGGAAAATGCGCACAAAGGTGAACATCGGTCCAGCAAGCAAAGCTACTCTGCTGACAGAAAAGCAACTGCGCAACCGTGTCATCTCTAAACAAAATGCATCAAAAGTTTACACAGATGCGAGGAGAGGTGCACAAGTACCCAAGATCAAAGAGGGAAGCCTAGTAAGAGTACGGAAACCCTTCCATGTCAAGAAAGGACTGTCAAAATTTCATAGACCTGCCAGGGTGTTACGGAGAGCTGGTGCAAATGCGTATGTGCTGGAAGATGGACGCACTTGGAATGCTACTCATCTTTCAATGGTTCCTGACAGGGTAAAAGAAACCTTTGACAGTTCTGTTCCGGCACCTGTGCTGGAATCTGCACAAATGCTGGATGTTCCAGTACCTGAGTCGGGACCGGCACAACCCTTCGGTGATGTGCGGATGCCTGGCAGGGTCAGAAAAAAGCCTGCATGGCTTAATGATTACGTACAGTAATCCTTCTCATGGCCTTTGGGGGGGGAAACTAAGAGGGAATGACATCAAGTTAAAAAAAAAAAAAAAAAAAAAAAAAAAGGACATTGTAATGTGAAGGAAAACATATATATATATATATATATATATATATATATATATATATATATATATATATATATATATATATATATATATATATATGTTTATAATAATAATAATCTAAATGCTGTTTTGCTTGTGAATTTGTTTGTTTAAATTCACTTAAGTTTAATGCTTCTGTTAGAAGTGTAATCAACATAAGGTTGCCTGTTATACTGTTAAATTGTTACAAATATTGAAAAGAAAAAAAAGGTTAATGTTAAGTATAAATAAGGAAACATTTAAGTTTGCATTTTATTACAGCCGAGGTCTAAGTGATTTAAGAGACGGCGTAGTAATTTTTATTTTACCTGGTAAGCTTCCTAAACAAAAGGGGAAATATGTTGTGTATTGAGTTATGGTTTAACCTGTAGAGGGCGATGCAGCTCACATGGGAATGAACGTTTGGTTGTAAACGTAAGAGAAGAATAAAGAGAAAACCAAGTGAAGTGAAGTGAAGTGAAGCTAGTGTCCGCTCTCGTTTGTTCTGCTGTGATTATAATAAGGTAAAAACGTAACAGTCAGGCTGTAAACGGGTTCGGCTTTTAAAAAGCTTCCAATCAAAATGTACTTGTTTGGCTCGGGCCGAAACCTGACGGGCTCAGGTCCTGTTGGGCAAAACTTTTATGGCCCGATTACAGCTCTACTCCAACGTCTCCTCGATTCCGCATTCCCCTACAATAGCCAAATTGTTACAGAACAGCCGACCCAAACTGAAAGCGGCGCATTGTTTCCCTGTGTTTGGTTTTACGTTTTTAAATTTTGGCTGCTCGGTTCATCGCCCTAGCTCGCCTAGATCTCCCCTTCGTAAAGTATTCCTGGGAGTTCTGCAGGATTGACACAGCTACGGCCTTCGATGACTCCACGGCACAGAATTCAAGTCAGCCGGTGTTCTGTCGTTTTGTCCTACGCTGTCAGATTTTCCTACCTCCCACTAAAACAGTGGGTAGTACAATTCCACAACGAAAAATTCTACTGTAAAGTTATGGTTTATTAACGTCTACAACCTACCACAACCCTAATCATACCCTTACAGTACTGCAAATACAGTAATTATGTTTTATATTCGCAGTTGTAGCTAGAAGGGATACAGCTACAGGAAACCAACAATAAATATTATTTTCTACCGATTAGATTGTGTTTTTATTAAAGTCTACACCTACCCCAACCCTAAACCTACCCTTACAGTAATGCAGATACATTAAATATCGTTGTTTAGCATGAGACAAAGGACGCGATATTGATGTGTGCATGCGCAGTAAACCCGGGTAGGAAAATCTGACAGGGAAGGATAAAATGTCAGGACACTGGCAGTTCCCGAGGCAAGTCAGTCGGACATTAATATGGCAAGCCTGCTGGATGTTCATGTGGCACTCAATGTTGGTCCAAGCCCCAGAGCTCGCTCCAGAGTCTGCTCCAGCCCCAGAGTTTCGCTCCAGTGTCGGCTCCAGCCCTAGAGCTTGTTCCAGTGTTGGCTCCTTCCCCAGAGCAAGCTCCAAGTGGGGCGTCAGCCCCAAAACTAACTCCAGGGCTGGCTCCAGCCCCAAAACTCATTTCAGTGCCAGCTCCTCCAAAGCGATTTGCTGTGCCTGCTCCTCCTGAGTGCCCTCCAGTGCCAGCACCACATAAATGCCTTCCTGATCCCCAGTTCAGCCCAGGGAGGGCTCCAGGCCCATGAGTACAGCCCCGTAAATTTACCCCAGTATTTTTGGAGGGAGGTATTAGGGCTCCAGCCATAGAGCCAAAGTGGGGGCTGGGGCTGTGACCTAGGAGGCTGCTGCTCCATGGCCTCACGAGTCCTCTTACCCGCCATGGTGCACCGAACAGTTACTGCTCTGGAGACCCACTGTTCCGGGTCTGTCCTGAGGGACCTCCAGAGCGCCCACCCTGTTATGTCAGACTCTGTTCCATGTTTTGTCTTTTTTGCTCCCCATGTGTTCATGCCCTTATTTGTCTTCCTGTTTCTGCTCCCAGTTTAATTCCATTTATTTCAGGTGTGTCTCATCACCCATTATCCTGTTTGTGTATTTAAATTTTTCCCCTGTTCCCAGTTCTCTGTCGGCTATTAATATCTGTTCTCCCTGATATGTGTGTGTCTTGCTCCTGTGTTCCCTTGTTATAAATAAAGATGATTCCATGTTCATCTACTTCAACGTCTCCTCAATTCCTCGTTCAAATACAGTAATTATGTTTTATATTCGCAGTTGTAGCTAGAAGGGATACAGCTACAGGAAACCAACAATAAATATTATTTTCTACCGATTAGATTGTGTTTTTATTAAAGTCTACACCTACCCCAACCCTAAACCTACCCTTACAGTAATGCAGATACATTAAATATCGTTGTTTAGCATGAGACAAAGGACGCGATATTGATGTGTGCATGCGCAGTAAACCCGGGTAGGAAAATCTGACAGGGAAGGATAAAATGTCAGGACACTGGGTTCCCGAGGCAAGTCAGTCGGACATTAATATGGCAAGCCTGCTGGATGTTCATGTGGCACTCAATGTTGGTCCAAGCCCCAGAGCTCGCTCCAGAGTCTGCTCCAGCCCCAGAGTTCGCTCCAGTGTCGGCTCCAGCCCTAGAGCTTGTTCCAGTGTTGGCTCCTTCCCCAGAGCAAGCTCCAGTGGGGCGTCAGCCCCAAACTAACTCCAGGGCTGGCTCCAGCCCCAAACTCATTTCAGTGCCAGCTCCTCAAAAGCGATTTGCTGTGCCTGCTCCTCCTGAGTGCCCTCCAGTGCCAGCACCACATAAATGCCTTCCTGATCCCCAGTTCAGCCCAGGGAGGGCTCCAGGCCCATGAGTACAGCCCCGTAAATTTACCCCAGTATTTTTGGAGGGAGGTATTAGGGCTCCAGCCATAGAGGCCAAAGTGGGGGCTGGGGCTGTGACCTAGGAGGCTGCTGCTCCATGGCCTTCACGAGTTCCTCTTACCCGCCATGGTGCACCGAACAGTTACTGCTCTGGAGACCACTGTTTCCGGGTCTGTCCTGAGGGACCTCCAGAGCGCCCACCCTGTTATGTCAGACTCTGTTCCATGTTTTGTCTTTTTTGCTCCCCATGTGTTTTCCATGCCCTTATTTGGTCTTCCTGTTCCTGCTCCCAGTTTAATTTCCATTTATTTCAGGTGAGTCTCATCATCCCATTATCCTGTTCTGTGTATTTAAATTTTTCCCCTGTTCCCATTCTCTGTCGGCTATTAAATATCTGTTCTCCCTGCTATGTGTGTGTCTTGCTCCTGTGTTCCCTTGTTTAAATAAAGATGATTCCATGTTCATCTACTTCAACGTCTCCTCAATTCCTCGTTCCCCCACAGTAGCAGTAACCGAATCGTTACAACAATTTTGCATTGCAGTGCCACGGTAATAAACAGTGAAGTTCATACAGTAGATCACATTTTTATACAAGATTTTAGTTAGAATCATTTTAAAATGCAACTTCCGATCCATACACAAACTTAATGACTCAATCACTGTCAAACAGCTCTAAACAGTAATGTAGATGATATATTGTCATTACTTATCTTTTCAGCATGTCATCCTCCAGTGGTCCATTAAATGAGGAGCTCCAGTGCTCCATCTGTCTGGATGTGTTCACTGATCCAGTCACCACTCCATGTGGACACAACTTCTGCAGAACCTGTCTGAACAAGTGCTGGACAAACACACAGAACTGCTTCTGTCCACTCTGTAAAGAACAATTCAAGAAAGAACCTGATCTCAAGATTAATACAAAACTCAGAGAGGTTGCACCAACACTTAAAGGAGAAGCTCAATCTAGAAAAATCTGAAGTGTTTTGTGACATCTGTGATGAAAAAAAGCAGAAAGCTGTGAAGTCCTGTCTGACATGTCCAAGCTCTTACTGTGAGACTCACCTGGAGCCTCATCTCAGAGTCCCACGTTTAAAGAAACACACACTGATCAACGCTGTGGAAATCTGGAGGATTATATTTGCCAGAAACATGAGAGACCTCTGGAGCTGTTCTGCAGAGATGATCAGATGTGTGTGTGTTTGTTCTGCACTGAAGGAGACCACATGAGTCACAACACTGTTCCTATAGAGGAGGAGAGTCAAGAGAAGAAGGCAAGAATACAAGCAAAACACTTTTAAACTCACCATTAAATACAGTTATTTTCCCTGTGTTGAAATTGCAAGATTTTTTCAAAGGTTTGTCCCCTTTTATTTCATTCAGTTTGACTGGACAAACACTAATGTAGTACAAGTCATTCATAATTTAGCTTTCTTTTCCATAAGATTATATACAGATTTAAAATGTACACAGTCTAAAGGTGCCATAGAATGCATTGATACATTATGTTAAATCATACTTTGATGTCCGTGGAGTGTGTATATGAAGTTTTATCTCAAAATACCCAACAGATATTTTTTTTAGCTTGTTTAAATTGCTACTTTTAGGGTATGAGCCAAAACGTGCTGTTTTTTTTTGTGTTTGTCCCCTTTAAATGAAAAGAGCTTTTGCTCCTGCCCCCTTTTCAGAAGAGTGCAGAGCTTAAAAAATTCATGCTCGTGGGCAGACCACCGGACTTACATTTTAACAGGTGGTGACCGGTGTTACTGACCTCACATTGCATCCAAATGCTATTTTTAACTACCACATTCAACTTTTACAATTCAATTCAATTTTATTTGTATAGTGCTTTTTACTATACAAATCATTGCAAAGCAACTTTACAGAAAATTAAGTTTCTACAATATTTAGTAGTAGCTTATAAGTGGTGACTGTCAGTTTATGTGCATATGACTAGGGATGCACGATCATGATTTTTCTTGCCGATTCCGATACCCGATTTTTTTTACAAGCAAACTGCCCGATTCCGATACCGATTTCCTATTTCCGATTTTTTTGTTTGTTTATGCAACAAACAAGAATGAAGGAATATATGCATAAACAAGATGTTTATTTGGTATTTAATAGGCCAAACTGGCTTTGTAACCATCTGAATTAAAGAGCCACACAGATGGGAAATCAAAAATTACCTGTATTACAGTGTATGATGTAGCTGTAATCAGTGTAAACAATGTGCAAAGTAATTAAACCAAAAAGTACATGATTTATAAAGTTATTGGCTTCTAAAGTAAGGAGTCGATTCTGAATCGCTGAAAAGAGTCGTTATAGATTTCAAATCTTTTGCCCATCTCTATGTACGTCACTAGGAACACTTTGCATAATAATCTCCGCCTACCGTCTTGAGAGAAACGGAACTCTGAGCTGCCCCACACCCCCCACACAGACGCTCTGGTTGGTGTGATAGCATCAAGTCGAGGAGACAGTGTGTTTTTAATTGTAAAGGCAAGTTTGTTTTATTTTCACTGCCAAAGAATGAAGATCAGAAGAACCGATGGCTAAAATTCATTTTTACCACAATACCAGAGCAGTACAACAAATCACTTTTGTTGTGTTCACAACATTTCACTGATGACTGCTTTCTAATCTCGGTGAGTACAAGGCGGGATTTTCAAAGCGTTTGGCCATGAAAGAGGGTTCATTACCAACTTTATTTAGACCAACAAGCATCTCCGAATCACAAACGCGAAGTATGATTATGAAGTTATGTTTTTGTTTTCTCCCGAGCGTCTTATCAGTATGTGTGCTGTCTTCAGACTTTGTCTGCTCTGATCTTCATTTACAAACACGTCATTAAAATGAAGTGTAAACAAGTGCTGCTAACAGATATTCTGTGATAAAGTAATCCATATGAAAACAACGCGATGTCCGTTTTTCACGTCTCCCTTCTACTGTGACCACGCCCCCGCGCTGAACGCGCTATTCAGATTCAAACTGAGCGCGCGGCTTGAATACACCCACACAGAAGAAAAAGCAGCGAGACTGTTCTTCAAGTTTTTATTTTACTGTTTGCTTTTGCGATGAGAGGAATAAGACATAATTCACCCCAAAAAGATGCTAACGTATTGTTTACCATGAAGTTGTGTGCGGAACAACCAATCAAAACTGACTATGTCAGTTGACCAATCAGAACACAGTATGCTACCGAAAAGTGGGGTTTAAGGAAAACTGAATCTTTTGAACAGCTTCGCGCCTACCGTTTGGGGATTTCTGAGAATTGAGGTAATTTTAAAATGATATTTTGACAAAATGACAATGTTTTTTAACCTTGGATGGATTTAAACCTATTGTACAGGACTTATAGACAGTGATAGGAAGCTTAGAATTTTCATCTTACTGGCTCTTTAAATGACAGTAACCGCACAGTAAGTAGCCTACATTCAATACAAACATAGATGATACAGACATCAGCATTTAGCTTTTGTATTTGAATTGTGTTGAAACTACATAAAACTGGTCTTAAATTAAAAGATTAACGGTAACCATGTGAAATTAAAGGTAACAACTGCATACTGTAGTTCTACAGTCCAAACAACACAATCAATACACATTCAATGTGTAAAGAGGCAGTAAGATGAAAAATTCTAAGCTTCCTATCACTCCCAGCAGGAGAGTGCGATTGCGGTAGACTTGTGGTCTGCCAAACACCACCACTGGGAGGAATATTTAGCATCTCCCATCCAAGGCTCGTTGGCTTGTCATTAGCTTTTTATTTGTACTTATCACTGATTTCTTTTCGCTCCAGTTTTTCACAAGTTCATCCAACAACTGTGGTTAGAATATTTCATCAAGCACGGTTAGTAATGGCTTCTCCTGCTATTGTTATTTGCACCTCTTGCTACATGTACAGTTTATCTATCTCTGTCGCTGATGAGGGATTCACATATGATAAATGCATGTAAATAGTTCGGCTGACAGAGAAGATTTCAGAATTAGAGACACGCATCCAAATTTTAATTGAGGAGAGTAAGAATGTTACCACTCAATGGCTGGATGTCTAAGTGGTGCCTGCAGAATAACATAGGTTTCATAGACAATTGGACAAGCTTTTGGGGCAGACCTGACCTGTTGAAAAGAAATGGTCTTCATCCCTCCTGGGGTGGCGCCTCTCTTCTCTCTGGAAATATGGCACATAGTCTTAGAGTTTGTACTAGACTAGCTGGGGCCCAGGTCAGGAAGCAGACAGAATGGCTAAACCGACAATCTGCTAGCCGCCTTACATCACAGAGGTCAGTTAATTCTCAGCACATAGAGACTCTTTCACCTAGATATCACACTGTAAAGACTATGTCTGTTCCCCAAACTATAAAATACAAAAAACGTTCAAATCAATTTAAGAGTAACAATTTAATTGATGTGCAACAAATAAAAAAATGCAATACGATAAACAAATGATAAAGCTTGTCTTATTGAATATCAGATCCCTTTCAACGAAAGGACTTTTTGTAAATAATATGATCACTAATCATAATCTAGATGTGCCCTGTTTGACAGAAACCTGGCTAAAACCTGATGATTACATTATTTTAAATGAGCCCACCCCCCAAAATTACTGTTATAAACATGAGCCATGTCCAAAAGGCAAAGGGGGAGGTGTTGCTTCAATTTATAACAATGTTTTCAGGATTTCTCAGAAGCCAGGCTTCAAGTATAACTTGTTTGAAGTAATGGTGCTTCATATAATATTATCCATAGAAACAAATGTTAATGATAAATCCCCGTGATGTTTGTACTGGCTACTGTATACAGGTCACCAGGGCACCGTGCAGACTATTAAAGAGTTTGCTGATTTTACATCCGAGTAAGTTCTGGCTGCAGATAAAGTTTTAATAGTTGGTTATTTTATTATCCATGTTGATGATGAAAAAGATGCATTGGGATCAGCATTTATAGACATTCTGAACTCTATAGGGTTAGATAACACATCTCAGAACATACTTATTGTCGAAATCATACTCTAGATTTAATACTGTCACATGGAATTGATGTTCATGGTGTTGAAATTATGCAGCCAAGTGATGATATCTCAGATCATTATTTAGTTTTGTGCAAACTTCATATAGCCAAAATTTAAAATTCTACTTCTTGTTACAAGTATGGTAAAACCATGACTTCTACCACAAAAGACAGCTTTGTAAGTAATCTTCCTGATGTGTCTGAATTCCTTAGCACATCCAAAACCTCAGAACAACTTGATGATGTAACAAAAAACTATGGACTCTCTCTTTTCTAGCATTTTAAATATAGTTGCTCCTTTACGCTTAAAGAAGGTTAAGGAAACAGTCTGACACCATGGTATAATGATCATACCTGCACTCTAAAGAGAGCAGCCCAGAAAATGGAGCGCAGGTGGAGGAAAACAAAACTAGAGGTTTTTTGTATTGCTAAACCTATCCTACAGAAAAGCATTAAAAACTGCTAGATCCAATTACTTTTAGTAATAGAGGAAGAATTGTTTTTAGAGGAAGTATTGTATATACTTGTTAAATCATCTAAACCAAAAACATGTATGTTAGACCCTATTCCATCTAACTTCCTAAATGAGGTGCTTCCAGAAGTCATAGAACCTCTTCTGACTATTATTAATTCCTCATTGTCATTAGGATATGTCCCCATAACCTGGCTGTTATTAAGCCTCTAATTAAAAAAAGTTCCCAGAAGGGCCTACCTGCTGATTGTAATCATCAATGATGGAATGATCCAATATGTCCCTAGCAGGTACCCAACCCTCTCCTCCAGACCGTAACCTTCCCAGTCCAACAGGTACTGGAATCCTCGCCCCCTCCATCTCGAGTCCAGAATGCGATTAACTGAATAAGTCGGTTCCCCATCTACGAGACGTGGCGGCGGGGAGACCAGAGTAGGCTGATTAATACTTGCATAAAACACGGGTTTAATTTTGGACACATGAAAGGCAGGGTGTATCCTCCTGTACGCTGGAGATAGTTTGAGGCGGACTGTCTCCTGACTAATGATCTTGGTGATAGTAAACGGGCCAATAAATTTGGGAGCTAACTTGTTAGATACGGATCGCAGAGGAATGTTATTGGTAGAAAGCTACACTTTTTGACCCATGACGTAAATGGGAGGCTTTGACCGGTGGCGATCGGCCTTGGTCTTAGTGCGCTCCCTCATCCGGAGCAGAGTCTTGCGGGCTCTGGTCTAGGTGCGGTGGCACCTCTGGAAAAACGCGTGAGTGGAGGGGACCGCGACTTCAGGTTCCAGACTGGGAAAAACTGGTGGCTGGTAACCTAAACTGCACTGGAACAGAGAAAGGCCCGTGGCTGATACTGGTAATGAATTGTGAGCGTACTCCACCATAGAGAGTTGTTGGCTCCAGGAAGAAGGATTCTTGGAGACCAAACATTGCAACGTCCTATCTAAATCTTGTTTGGCTCGCTCAGACTGCCTGTTACTTTGGGGATGATAACCCGAAGACAAGCTAACTGACGCTCCTAGCAATTTAAAAACGCTTTCCAAAATTTGGATATAAAATGAGATCCCATGTCAGAAACCATGTCTACCGGGAGGCCATGAAGCCGAAAGACGTGATTCTAGGACAGTGACCACTGTCTCCTTGGCTGTCGGTAATTTGGGCAAGGGAATGAAATGTGCCGCCTTCGAGAACCGGTCCACTATGGTCAAAACGACCGTCATGCCATTAGAAGGCGGGAGGGCGGTAACAAATCTAGTGTGATGTGGGACCAAGGTCTCTAAGGGACATACAGCGGTTGAAGGAGCCCATCAGGAGGTCAGTTAATTTACTTACCCACTGCCGTAAACTGAGCAAGCCAAACAAAATCGCAGACATCACGGGCCATAAGTGGCCACCAGAATCGTTGTTAACTAACCCATAAGTTCGACCTATCCCTGGATGACAAGCAACTTTAGAGCAGTGACCCCACTGAATGACTTGGACCTGAACTCCTCCGGCACAAATAAACGGTTCGGTGGACAACCGGGTGGAGGCGTTACCCCCTCTAAAGGCCGTCTTGATGCGTCGACCTCCACCACAAACTGCCGTGAAGAGTCAGGGGCCACAAGGATGGGAGCCAAAACGAAGCGGCTTTTGAGGTTAGTGAACGCAGTCTCAGCTGCGTCCGACCACCTGAACGGAGTACTGGGAGAGGTCAAGGCCATCAGAGGTGAGGCTAGTTAACGAATAAAATGCAGATAGAAATTGCCGAACCCCAGAAACCGCTGTAGGGCCTTACGGGAATCTGGAGATGGCCAATGCCTCCGCCTTGACAAAAAGACCATTCTCAAGTCATCTCTGGAGCACTCGTCTGACGTGTTGAATGTGTTCCTGGAGAGATGAAGAAAAAATCAGTATGTCATCCAGGTAAACATATATAAACTAATCTACCATATCTCTCAACACATCATTAACGAGTGCTTGGAAAACCCGCAAGTTGGAGAGCCCAACCGGCATTCATCCCCCTTCCTGATGCCGACGAAATGATAAGCATTACGTAAATCCAATTTTGTGAATACGGATGCTCCCTGTAACCTCTAAAAAGCTGAAGACAGGAGTGGTAAAGGATAGGTGTTCTTTATCGTAATGTTGTTCAGCTCTTGGTAGTCAATACAAGGTCGCAGATTTAGATTTAGACTGTATCATAGTACTGAGACTGCTCTAAGAGTTACAAAAGACCTGCTCTTATCATCTGATCCTGGTTGTGTATCTCTCTATTAGTGCTATTGGATCTTAGTGCTGCGTTCGACACTAATGACCACTACATTCTTTTGCATAGACTAGAACACTTTGTTGGCATTAATGGAAGTGCATTAGCATGGTTAATTATATGACGGCCATCAATTCGTAGCAGTGAATGAAGATGTATCATATCGATCACAAGTGCAGTATGGACTACCTCAAGGCTCAGTACTAGGGCCACTACTCTTCACGCTTTACATGTTACCCTTGGGAGATATCATCAGGAAACATGGTGTTAGCTTTCACTGTTATCAGGGCCGTCGCTGGTGGGGTGAAAGGTGATGACGATTATAGGGGACCACGGCAGAGGTGGCCCAACGATCTCAACCTACTTGCTAAGGCCAGCCTAAGATGCTCACGACAGTTGATGGGCCACTGCTGCACATCGTCACGATAGCTTATCTTTTTCAATTGTTTTTAAGCCTAACCACTTGTCGATTTAAACATTAAATCATCCAAATACAAGATGAGGAAAAGCTGAACAGAGTAGCCGGTTACTCGCGCACTGTGTTCGGTGCGCACGAGAGAGAGAGCCGCATATCACTGACAGCGACACTGAACCGAGCTCTCTTCTGCGAAGTTCTCCTCGAAGTCCCTCCTGCAGTTGAACGAACAAATTCAAATTTTGTTTGAACAAACAAAAGATGTTAAAGAGCCCAATTCAGCACACACGATGTTGTGTTGTTCAGGGCTCACACAGACAGAGCGTCTCAAAACGCATGAACACCGAAGTTGCTTCTTTTTTGCTCTTGTGCCGACAAATACAAACAAAATATGTCAAAATACCCTCATCTCTTAAAGTGACCACAAATAATTTAGCTACTAGCTGCTGTAAAAGTTAATCCACAGTCAAACCAAAAATTATTTAGACACCAGATATATTATATATATATATATATATATATATATATATATATATATATATATATATATATATATATATATATATATATATATATATATACAGTACAGACCAAAAATTTTGGACACACCTTCTCATTCAAAGAGTTTTCTTTACTTTCATGACTATGACAATTGTAGATTCACACTGAAGGCATCAAAACTATGAATTAACACATGTGGAATTATATATGGAATTATATACATAACAAAAAAGTGTGAAACAATGAAAATATGTCATATTCTTGGTTCTTCAAAGTAGACACCTTTTGCTTTGATTACTGATTTGCACACTCTTGGCATTCTCGTGATGAGCTTCAAGAGGTAGTCACCTGAAATGGAGTTTCCCCAGAGATGCTTAGCCTTCTGTCTGCGGTCCAGCTCACCCCTAAACCATTTTCGATTGAGAAAATGGTTTCAAACTTGAAAAACACTTAAACATTGTGTAAATAGCAAAAATAAATAAAATGAATGAACATACAAATTAAACCATTTCAAACAGGGCCCACCCTTCATCGGGGCCCTGCTGACACCAGCTACGCGGCCCAGTGAAACACACCAATTTGAAAAACTAATGGAATGCATAGTCGATATAAAAGACTGGATGACGAGTAATTTCTTACTGCTAAATTCTGAAAAAACAGAGGTGTTAATTATAGGACCTAAAAACTCTGCATGTAATAACCTAGAACGCTGCCTTAGACTTCATGGCTGCTCTGTCAGTTCTTTGTCATCAGTTAGGAACCTAGGTGTGCTATTTGATAGCAAACTTTCCTTAGAAAGCCACATTTCTAGCATTTGTAAAACTGCATTTTTCCATCTAAAAATATATCTAAATTATGGCCTATACTCGCAATGTCAAATGCAGAAATATTAATCCATGCATTTATGACCTCAAGGTTAGATTATTGTAATGCTTTATTGGGTGGTTGTTCTGCACGCTTACTAAACAAACTACAGCTAGTCCAAAATGCAGCAGCAAGAGTTCTTAATAGAACCAGAAAGTATGACCATATTAGCCCGGTCCTGTCCACACTGCACTGGCTCCCTATCAAACATCGTATAGATTTTAAAATATTGCTTATTACTTATAAAGCCCTGAATAGCACCTCAGTATTTGAATGAGCTCTTGTTACATTATAATCCTCAACATCCACTGCGTTATCAAAACTCAGGCAATTTGATAATACCTAGAATATCAAAATCAACTGCGGGCGGCAGATCCCTTTCCTATTGGCACCTAAACTCTGGAATAACCTACCTAACATTGTTCGGGAGGCAGGAACTAGGTGTGCTATTTGATAGCAAACTTTCCTTAGAAAGCCACATTTCTAGCATTTGTAAAACTGCATTTTTCCATCTAAAAATATATCTAAATTATGGCCTATACTCGCAATGTCAAATGCAGAAATATTAATCCATGCATTTATGACCTCAAGGTTAGATTATTGTAATGCTTTATTGGGTGGTTGTTCTGCACGCTTACTAAAACAAACTACAGCTAGTCCAAAATGCAGCAGCAAGAGTTCTTAATAGAACCAGAAAGTATGACCATATTAGCCCGGTCCTGTCCACACTGCACTGGCTCCCTATCAAACATCGTATAGATTTTAAAATATTGCTTATTACTTATAAAGCCCTGAATAGCACCTCAGTATTTGAATGAGCTCTTGTTACATTATAATCCTCCACATCCACTGCGTTATCAAAACTCAGGCAATTTGATAATACCTAGAATATCAAATCAACTGCGGGCGGCAGATCCCTTTCCTATTTGGCACTAAACTCTGGAATAACCTACCTAACATTGTTCGGGAGGCAGACACACTCTTGCAGTTTAAATCTAGATTAAAGACCTATCTCTTTAACCTGGCTTACACATAAACACTAATATGTTTCTAATATCCAAATCCATTAAAGGATTTTTAGGTTGCATTAATTAGGTGAACCAGAACTGGGAACACTTCCCATAACACCTGATGTACTTGCTACATCATTAAAAGAATGGCATCTACGCTAATATTGGTCTGTTTCTCTCTTATTCCGAGGTCACCATAGCCACCAGATCCAGTCTGTATTTGCAGATCAGAGGGTCACTGCAGTCACCCGGATCCAGTACATATCCAGACCAGATGGTGGATCAGCACCTAGAAAGGACCTCTACATCCCTGAAAGACAAGGGAGACCAGGAAAACTAAAGCCCCAGATACAGATCCCCTGTAAAGACCCTGTCTCAGACGACCACTGGGACAAGACCACAAAAAACAGATGATTCTTCTGCACAATCTGACTTTGCTGCAGCCTGGAATTGAACTGCTGGTTTCGTTTGGTCAGAGGAGAACTGGCCCCCCAACTGAGCCTGGTTTCTCCCAAGGTTTTTTTTCTCCATTTTGTAACCGATGGAGTTTTGGTTCCTTGCCGCTGTCGCCTCTGGCTTGCTTAGTTAGGGTCACTTCATTTACAGCGATATCATTGGCTTGAACTGCCTTTAAACTGTCATTTTGCATTACTGACACACTGTTTTCTTAATGAATGTTGTTCAGTTGCTTTGCCACAATGTATTTTCTTACAAGCACTATATAAATAAAGGTGTTGATGCAGTAACGTCTTATCAAATGAATCCAAACCCAGGATTGGATTGCAGCGTTCGACCTGAAGGATGCGTTCTTTCATGTCGTGATCCTCCCTTGCCACAGACTGTTTCTGCGGTTGGTGTTCGAGGGTCAGGCCATAGCAGTACAAAGTCCTCCCCCTTGGGCTCTCCCTGTCCCCCTTTGTCTTCACGAAGGTTGCAGTGGGCGCCCTTACCCACTCTGGGGAGTGGGCATCAGGACCCTCAACTATCTCAATGACTGGCTCATCATGGCCTGGTTCCCGAGAGGAGTTGTGGGATTACAGGAACCTGGTGCTTTGGGAGATGCTCGGTCAGAGTCGTGCTTTCTTTCCTTCAAGAAAGGTTGGAGTGTAGGCTGTCACCGTTTCTCCCTTGAAAGTGTATGTGGCTGCCATTGCAGCCCATCACCATACAGGGGACGGCCGATCCCTGGGGAGGCATGAACTTGATCGTTAGGTTCCTGAGGGGTGCCAGATGGTTAAATCCTCCTAGGACAGCCCTGATACCCTCCTGGGATCTCTGTATTGTTTTGGCTGGACTTCAGAGGGGTCCCTTTGAGCCGCTGGATTCAGTCGAGCTTGAGGTCCTGTCTCTCAAGACAGCACTTTAGATCACACTCACTTCCATCAAAAGGGTCGAGACCTCCAAGCATTTTCGGTAAGTGAAGAGTGCCTTGTGTTCGGGCCGGCTTACTCTCACAGTGTCCTGAGACCCCGGCCTGGATACGTGCCCAAGGTTTTCACCACTCTCTTCCAAACCAGGTGGTGAACCTGCAAGCACTGCTCCTGGAGGAGGCAGATCCATCCTTGACGTTGCTAATGGCCTGTAAGAGCGCTTAGCATATACGTGGAATCAGGCAGGTTATTTGAGAATCTGTCTTTGGTGGCTGGAATAATAGTTCTGCCCAGATGGTAACGCTGAGCCATATAGTTTCATATCAGTGATATGCAGCATGCACAATACAGGAAATGTTTAGCCGGGTTTCCTCATAGTAGTTATTTGAGAATTGGCTTATTAGTCATATGGAGCGAAGTGTCCCTGGAGATGTTGTCCGATAGAAGTTCCGCTCTGACTCTGCTGAGGTGCAGGCCATCAGTGCGAAAAAGCCTAGGACGTTCCTAGAAAAGATTCCAATTATTAACAAATAGTAGTTTCTGTTCTTTACACCATGACAATAACCACCTTTCATGTCCTCCGTCGATAGATGGGCAGAAGTCCCTCTTCAGTGTCTCCATCTGCTATAGTGTGGTGTCGTTAACTCAGGCATAAAGCACGACTGCTCTGGGGCTCTCGCCGGCCTATCTGAACAGAAAAATCGAGAAAATGAGCACCAGGGAAACAGTGAGTGTGCAATTTACCTTCGGCTAGCTTAGAACGGATATGTTGGACGATGGAGTCTCCGACGATCACAGCATCACGTTCCGTCTCGCAGAGGGGAGCCAAGCAGTTTCGGGTGGAGATCTCGAAGACCAGAGCGGAAGAAGTCATTGCCCGGGACCTGCCTCGCATCCTCCACTGTGGATGCACCCAGGGTCCATGGTGTCCCGGCGCCGGATTGAAGGACGTCTGGGAAGTCCGCATCCTGGGTGCACCAGGCCTGTTAAAATAAACACACGGAGTAGACGTGGTGGGACTGTTACCAGCTTGCTGTATACTTACCCCGGACTTGTGAGCATTAGCCTGGGAGGTTTCCAGGGCGCCTCTCTCTCAGATGGGCCTGCCTCCCCTCCAGGTCGCGAATCTGTAATGTGTGTGGATAGAGTATTAGCAATGCAAGCAGGATTTGCATCAACCATGCTGGCGATGCTAACGGGCTATGAGCTAAATAGCGGACTCTGGAAATCAAAATAAAACTAGTGAAACAAAGGTGTTCTCATTGTTTGTGTTTGTAGAATATGGTAGAGGATATATTCACACAATATAGAAACGAAAATTATGGTGGATAAAATAGATTTTTAAGATAAAAAATAACGTAACGGAGCTCAAACTCAATATACATGGCAGCAACAAACAGGAAGTGATGTTGTATGATGTTAGATAAGGGAGACATACAAAAGGTTCAGGGCAGGGGGGCCTCCTATTCACGATCATTCTGGTAGCACGTGAAGGCAGCATAAGAGAAATACGCCTGGTGAGAAATCTGGAACTGCTCATGTGGAGAGACTATTAATGATTTATTAGGATTATAAAACAATGAGTGGGTGGATTTTTAGCCTTATATGTTGGTTGTTTTCACACACTACAGTCACAACTGTGTACAAACACCTTATAAAAGTGATTTTTACATTCTATGGCACCTTACAGTAAAAATTGTCAATTTTGAAATGCACATCAAAATCCTTATTCAAAAACAGACTATGATGGAAGCTCTTTCTTTTTCTATGTCTGAAGAAAAAGCTGTTTCAGACACAGATAGATGTGCAGCAGATGATCCATAATAGAATGAAGAAGATTGAAGTGATCCAGTACTCAGTCGAACTGAAAATGGTGAGTGGGGAAAAAAAAAAAAGTAAAACTAAGGTCAGTACATGAGAGAATTTTCCCTTTCTGAGTGAATCACTTTTCATGTATTTTATTAACATAATAGATTGATTATCATATAGAAGATTGAGTTAATTGTTCTCATCCATTAGAGGAACACAGAGGAAGAGAAATCGTCCAGTGTTGATCTCTTCACTGATCTGATCCGCTCCATTGAGAGATGTCAGTCTGAGCTGCTGAAGATGATGGAGGAACAGCAGAAAGCAGCAGAGAAACAGGCTGAAGATCTCATTAAAGAGCTGCAGCAGGAAATCACTGATCTGAAGAAGAGAAACACTGAGCTGGAGCAGATCACACACACTGATGATCATCTGCAGCTCCTGCAGGTCTGTCATCATCTGTATCTTCAGTGAAAATAGAGAATATTATTTATCGAATGCTCTGTTGACAAACCTGATGAGCTGCTGTCTTTAAATCAGAAAACTTAGTTAACTCTGTTAGAAAGTTCATGCTTATTTAAAGTTAAACATAATAAATGAAGATATTTCCTTGTTTTCTCTCTCCTTCTCTAGAAGTTCTCATCCCTGTGCAGTTGTCCACACATCAAGAACTGGACTAAGATCAAGATTGACTATGATAAGGACGTGTTTCATATGAACAGAGCTTTGATACAGCTCAAGAAAACTCTAGATGAAAAACTCAGTCAGTCTGGTATGTTAATATCACCATAAATAGATTTTTCTATGTGAAGATATATCCAAACTTTACCTAATGTCATAATCAGTTAAATCAGTATTACCTGTGAATACAAGAAAGCAACATGTCATGAACATGATGTATTAATGTGCCAGTGTAAACAGAAATCTGCCTAAAATTAAAGTCTTAAAAGCATTTTTCACCTCATAAGGATAAATTTGAAACTTTACAGCTCAAATAACACATTTAAACTTAATAATTAATATTAATAATTAAGGCTCTTATTAAAGCTTTAATTAAAAAGCCTTAATATCTCTGTGATGATTGTCTGATTGTGATGATTATCTCATAGATCTAATTTAAACCAGAAGTCTTCATAGTTTTTCAGGGTAAGGACCCTCTAGGCGACAGAGACATGGAGCAATACAAAAGGTGTCAAAAAGTTACATATTAACTATATAGCCTTTATCAGTGCCATTTCTCGGCATAGGTGAGCTAGACGGTCGCCTAGGGTGCCACCAGCTGAAGGTGAACAATTTTGATGATATGCTACATGGAGCTAAACTCTCACAACGAGACTTGTGACAGATAAAATATGTTAAATAAATATACAATTGTGATAGAGAATAAGAAGCTGACATCTGATCTCTCCTGGTTGCATTTACCATGTTTACTAAAGTAACGTTAATGTTTAGCCTGCATAGTCTTACATCGCTTATAAATATTTCTGCCTTGTTTAGTGATTATAATCCACATCGGATCAAGTTATTTCAAACACTTGCTGCTAACTAAGAGTGAGTTTTGAGCTCAACTTATTTTAAAGTCTTTAATGCTGGTGTTAAAGCTGTTATCTTTCTGAAATGATCCGCGCTGACGCTCTCTAGACGCTGAGAAACTCCGCCCTTGTTCATAACCCCTCCTCTAGCCCCAGCTGGCCAGCTTTGGCCCAAGGTTTTCATCAGTCCAAAAAACCCTGGCCGCTGGTCCCGAGGAAGCCCCGGCGAGGCACGATCAAGCCCTGGAAGTGACAGTGGAAACGCGACTGGCCCTGACACGCACTAGCACGCCCGGTTTAAGCTCGATAGTGGAAATGTGGCTACTGGATCCCCCAACATCATTAGGCTAGACGCTAGAGAGTACTGTCAATCTGACGATGCCTGTATGCCATTGGATCAGAGTGAAAAAATCATTGTTGCCCGATTGTTGTGTGCAAAGTTTGCATTTGGAGCACTCATCAATGCCATTAGATAGCTTTATTGCATGAAAAAAAAATTAAGTTCAAAGTCAATTTTGATAAATCATGTTGCGAGATTTGTCCAAAAGGTGTGCGTTTTCTGCGTCATGTAATATTCCCATATTAACTTTAACAGCCAATTAAAAAATATTGGTATAGTAAAATTTGTTAATTGGTTCGCAGCGTGCTTTTATACAGTATTGTTCAAAATAATAGCAGTACAATGTGACTAACCAGAATAATCAAGGTTTTTAGTATATTTTTTATTGCTACGTGGCAAACAAGTTACCAGTAGGTTCAGTAGATTGTCAGAAAACAAACAAGACCCAGCATTCATGATATGCACGCTCTTAAGGCTGTGCAATTGGGCAATTAGTTGAAAGGGGTGTGTTCAAAAAAATAGCAGTGTCTACCTTTGACTGTACAAACTCAAAACTATTTTGTACAAACATTTTTTTTTTTCTGGGATTTAGCAATCCTGTGAATCACTAAACTAATATTTAGTTGTATGACCACAGTTTTTTAAAACTGCTTGACATCTGTGTGGCATGGAGTCAACCAACTTGTGGCACCTCTCAGCTGTTATTCCACTCCATGATTCTTTAACAACATTCCACAATTCATTCACATTTCTTGGTTTTGCTTCAGAAACAGCATTTTTGATATCACCCCACAAGTTCTCAATTGGATTAAGGTCTGGAGATTGGGCTGGCCACTCCATAACATTAATTTTGTTGGTTTGGAACCAAGACTTTGCCCGTTTACTAGTGTGTTTTGGGTCATTGTCTTGTTGAAACAACCATTTCAAGGGCATGTCCTCTTCAGCATAGGGCAACATGACCTCTTCAAGTATTTTAACATATGCAAACTGATCCATGATCCCTGGTATGCGATAAATAGGCCCAACACCATAGTAGGAGAAACATGCCCATATCATGATGCTTGCACCTCCATGCTTCACTGTCTTCACTGTGTACTGTGTACTTTGCGGGGGATTCTTGAAAATAGATTAGCTTCACACAGACGTCTTCTAACTGTCACAGTACTTACAGGTAACTCCAGACTGTCTTTGATCATCCTGGAGGTGATCATTGGCTGAGCCTTTGCCATTCTGGTTATTCTTCTATCCATTTTGATGGTTGTCTTCCGTTTTCTTCCACGTCTCTCTGGTTTTGCTCTCCATTTTAAGGCATTGGAGATCATTTTAGCTGAACAGCCTATCATTTTTTGCACCTCTTTATAGGTTTTCCCCTCTCTAATCAACTTTTTAATCAAAGTACGCTGTTCTTCTGATCAATGTCTTGAACGACCCATTTTCCTCAGCTTTCAAATGCATGTTCAACAAGTGTTGGCTTCATCCTTAAATAGGGGCCACCTGATTTACACCTGTTTCTTCACAAAATTGAAGACCTCAGTGATTGAATGCCACACTGCTATTTTTTTGAACACATCCCTTTCAACTAATTCAACTAATTGCCCAATTGCACAGCCTTAAGAGCGTGCATATCATGAATGCTGGGTCTCATTTGTTTTCTGAGAATCTACTGAACCTACTGGTAACTTGTTTGCCACGTAGCAATAAAAAAATATACGAAAAACCTTGATTATTCTGGTTAGTCACATTGTACTGCTATTATTTTGAACAATACTGTATGTAGTTTGGGGTGACAAAGGGTTTTATGGGGTTGACTGAAATAATGAAATAACTGACACTTTAAATCAATTTCAAGCAACGACAAAACACAAAATAGATAAATACAAAAAGTATATAGTAACTCTGACAACCAATTTAAATGTGACAAGAAACTGGTGTCTGAAAAGAATGAATTAAAATTTAATTAAATTGAATTAAAGACATTCAATACCATTTTTGATGGGCGAGCAACATTTACATGCCATTGATAAATAATGGGGGTGGTGTTGGTGCAGTGGATAAGGCACATGCCTTTGGTGTGAGAGACCCGGGTTTGAATCCACAGTGAGACACTGATGTGTTCCTGAGCAAGACACTTAACCCCTAGCTGCTCCAGAGGCGTGCGACCTTGAATAAAAGAGTTAGCTAAATGTAAAATAATTCATCAATATGTTTCCACAGGGATTAAGTGTCTACAGAAGTTTGCAGGTACAGTGTGACTGACACCAGTTTCTCCAACACCTGAACTGTTATCTTCTTTAATACTTGTTTACCTGTTATAATAATACTTTTTTATAATTTTATAATTTTTGTTGTGAAGTTGATTGACAATGTTTATTCTCTCATCTAGTGGATGTGACTCTGGATCCCGATACAGCGAATCCATATCTCATCGTGTCTGATGATGGAAAACAAGTCAGTCATGGAGACATTAAACAGGACGTCCCAGAAAACCCAAAGAGATTTGATGATGTTTTGTGTGTTCTGGCAAAGCAAGGATTCAATTCTGGGAGATTTTACTATGAGGTGCAGGTGAAGGAAAAGACTGAGTGGGGTTTAGGAGTGGTCAGAGAATCTGTTAACAGGAAGGGAGATATTACACTGACTCCTGAGAATGGATTCTGGACTGTGATTCTGAGGAATGAGAATCAATATGCAGCTTGTGATGATCCACCTGTATCTTTCTCTCTGAAAGTGAAACCTGAGAAGGTGGGAGTGTTTGTGGATTATGAGGAGGGTCTGGTCTCTTTTTATGATGTGGAGTCCAGATCTCATATCTACTCTTTCACTGGTCAGACTTTCACTGACAAACTCTATCCATATTTTAACCCACGCCATAATGAAGGAGGTAAAAACTCAAACCCTCTGATCATCACATGTTAATGAATTAATTTCCCTGAAATATGAAGCATGAAATTTGGAAAAAATTAACTACACTGTAAAAAATAAGTGTAATTTTAACTGTACAATTTTGTAAAAAAAAAAAAAACGCTACAGAAAAAAATAACTGTTAATAGGTTAACAGTAATTTCCTATACTATATACAGGGGAAAACTGTAGAAGATCTAACCAGACATTTCATGTAAATTTTAGAAGTTTAGAAGTAAAAAAGAACAAATTCAAGATTCAAAGCGTTTATTGTCTTATACTCAATGAGGAAAACAAGTTTCCCTCAGCAATGAAATTCTTACTTTCCTGTCCACAATGAATTCAAGACAGTGTAAAACTATACACACACATACACAAACTGTACACAATACAAACTATACAAACATACAATGTAAGAAGCATAATAATAAAAGCTATGCTGCTGTAGTAGGAATGTAGACTATGAAAATAGGAGTATAAACTATGTATAATAAGACTATGTATGTATCTATATAAGCAAGGATACAGTAGGAATATAGAATGTGAAAAATATAATTATTATGTAAGAAATACAAAAAGACAGTGTATCAATGTATAATTAATGTATAAAATCAATTTATAATTCACAGTCAAAAACTGTACACCGATATTCCCAGAATTCCCTGCATGATGCTCCACATTTGAAAGTATTTTGTTTAAATCATGTTTTTAATAGTTTTTGTTATCAGTTATGTAGATTTGGGCTTTATGTTACATCTTTTGTTGTTTAATGAGAGTTTATTGAATTATTTCAGTATCATGTGATGTGTGTCACCATCATGGTGTTTTGTGTTTGCATAAATGACTCTGTATACCTTCTGTATATTAAAACTGTATAAACTTCTGCTTGCAGCGAAGCTACTTGTAATGAGATTCGATTCTTCGTGGCTTTCTCTTTTACCACCCACATTATTATGGTGGTTGTCAGTATCTTAAATGTACAAAACAGAGTATAATAGCGGTGTGCATTGTTGAATTTACTAGTTTACCTTCAAATTTTCTTGTTTGAAAAATATAGTTTAATACTAACAGCTTTTCTGTATTTTTTACATAATTATTCTGGCAACCACAGCTGCCAAAATTATTTTGTAAAAACTACAGAATTGTTTTTACAGTGCATGTAGTGGCTGTTCCTCTTCAGAAACTCAAGCTGCGTCGAGAACATTTGGGGAACGCGTCCAGCGTGACGTCTCTGAATAACATGTATAATCAGTCCAAAAGAAGGGCGAGGCATCATAGGTGGGTGACGTCAGAGACCAGGAAGCATACAAGCATGAGCGGCGAAGCCGGTAATCAGCCTTGTATCTTCAGCAAGCGCTCTGTGTGTGTCAGTCGCTATCTGTTTGTGAGTCTTATTTAGTGTCCACTGATAAACTCCATTGTCAAAGCTTCAATCAAGAGAAGTTTTGGACGAGAGCAGGCAGCGTTCAGGCTGTGTGTTTTTCCCTGCCAAAAAAATAAATAAAAAAAATAAGGGTAGGGACACAACTCTCTTTGAGGAGAGAGCTTTCACTGGCGTTTCTTGCGGGTGCCAGTCCCGCTTTCGCCAAGGCGAAACGGTGGTTGTGCTCGCGGGATTCGCTTTCAGATCTGCTGGAAGGAATGTAAGACGGGCAAGGCCCTATCTTCTCTCTTAGCCACCAGATCCGGTGCCCGCTCTCAGTGGTCGGAAGCCCGCGTTTTGCGGTACTTTCTCCCCGATGAGAGGGCGCGGCGGCGCTGCCTGTCTTTCTCTGAGGAGATTGATGTGGAAAGGCGTCGATGAGCTCGCCAGTTACACAAGCACCAGTCACACAAGCACCTTTTACACAAGCATATTATGCCTAATATTAACATAAGCAGCATTAATGAAGAGTGGAGCTCGCACAGTCAGCTCTCGGGGGGACTGTGCTTTTCTCGCTGTTAAGCGCTCCGCTCTCGCCGGGCACGCTCTGAGGAGTATGGCCGTGCATGCGATCTTGCAGTCGCGGTCTTGCTGTTGCTGAGGCACGGCGGTGACCGCGATAGCGGGAATCGCACATGATCTGGCGAACAGGTTGGAGATGGCTCGTCCTATCTCCGCCCGTGTTCACTAGATCTAGAGCTCGTGCTCGAGGCTTGGAAACCAGCGCTGCGGTTTCTTCGGCCTCTGAGACAGCTCGCTACTGCTGCTGCATGCTCTCTCACCAGGCACGCTCCGAGGAGTGTGTCCGTGCGTGCGATCTTGCAGTTGCGGTCGCGCTGTTGCTGAGGCACGGCGGCGACCGCGATAGCGGGAATCGCACATGATCTGGCGAATGGGTTGGAGACGGCTCGTCCTATCTCCACCCGTGTTCACTAGATCTAGAGCTCATTCTCGAGGCTTGGAAACCAGCGCTGCAGTTTCTTCACCCTCTGAGACAGCTCGCTGCAGCATCCATCTTTCTCTGAGGAGATTGATGTTGTTTGTGTGACTGAGTAGCATAAAATAATATATATATATATAAAAGACATGAGCGCTGCCGAGGCAAACCGTGTTGACTAGTCTGGTTGCTGACTACATTTAATTCTAAGGAATAAAATGTCAAATTTACCTGACAATGTGAAGTTAGATGTACAGGGGCTCTAGGGATGTGATTTCTTGTGTGAGAACACGTGTGTACCGCTCTTCCTCTGAGGAGGTTGAGGCGGTCAGGGCCTGCTGGGCGAAGCAGTCCCAACCGTGTTCTAGAGCCTGTCGCTCTAGGCGCACCAGAGACCAGTCTCACGAGACTGGTTCCCTTAGGAGGTCACATGGCGGTGTGGGAGCCCCTGCCAAGTGTACTTCATGGGGTCCAGGCTCAGGACCTCGGAGGGCAGGCCCCTCTGGGGAAGAGCGGTGTACACCGCATTACATGGTGCCCGTCTCTCCTCAGTGCCCTAAGGAGATCAATCTGCCAACCCTGCCGGTGTTCCAGGGCGTAGCGGTCTCCAGCGAGCGCTTCTCTCAGTTACCACCCGGAAACGTAGCGGTGCTAAGAGGCTCGCGACCTCCTGGGAGGTTTCTAGAGCAGCTAGTTCGGCCGTCTCCTGCCGGTACGCCGCTTCAGGGCACCGAGCTAATTGCGCTGATGCAATCAGAGATCAGTCTTGAGAGGCTGATTCCCTTAGAGGACTATATTGCAGCGTGAAAACTACTGCCAAATGTGTCTCAGTGGGTCCTGCACACTGTAGTGAGAGGCCACAGAATCCAGTTCTGGTGGGCCCCAAGCAGGCTCTGGTAATGGATCAGAAGTAGACTCTCTCTGAGGATGGAGACCATCGAGGTGGTCCCTCCTTGGTTGCAAAGTCTGGGTCCTACAGCCGGTACTTCACTGTTCTGAGGAAGGATGAGGTGTTGTGTCCTTTTCTAGATCTGTGCTTTTTTGAACCTCTCAGTCAGGGGACTGAAGTTTAGCATGCCTGCAGAGGCCAAGTCCGAGGACTGGTGTGTCACGATCTATCAAAAGATGCACTTATCTCCATCCTTCTTCATCGGAAGTTCCTGAGGTTTGCTTTTGGGGGCAAAAGCCTACCAATAAGGATCTTCCACTGGCCTTGCACTCTCACCCCACACTTCCCGACTCAACCACATTGACGATTGGTTGATATCAGCTGAATCTGAGCAGATGGCGGTTCATCACCGATGTGTCGTTCTCGCTCACATGAAAGAGCTGGGGTTAAGACTTAACGCCAAGATAAGTGTGCTTTCTCCAGTTCAGAGAACCACTTATCTGGGCATGGTGTTGGATTCGACCACGATGCAGGCAGGTAAGTCACCTGCTTGGATTGAGTCGATCCTCACTGCAGTCGCGAGAGTGAGAGAAGGCTGGTCACTCACTGTCAAGCAGTTAACCGCCCGGATGGTACAGTGCTGGAGTTCCTGCAGGCTCTCCGCAGGGTTGACCCACTCCACCCTGAAGGTCTACGTGGCGGCCATGGTGGCCTACCACGCCCCTCTCGGTGGCCAGTCAGTGAGCAGAAACCCTCTGGTTACATGTTTCCTCCATGGTGCGCTGAGGCTGAGGCCTCCGGCCAGAAGAAGCTTATGCTAAGCGGTGATCAGAATGCTGTCCTAAGCCTCGAGTCCTCTGATCTCCCCTCTCCTGGTGGTCAAGACTCACTTCCTTCTAAAGTTTGGCATTGGACGGGTTGTCCCCGATTTCTGTCAGGCTCCTCTCCTTCTCTTGCTTTAGCTGTGCTCTTCCACACTAGGCAGAGATTGGAAAGTCTGGCGGCGTGGGCATTCTCGTTCCCCAAACGTTCTCGACGCAGCTCGAGTTCCTGAAGAGGAACGTCTAAGGTTACGTATGTAACCCTGGTTCCTCGAAGGAACGAGACGCTGCATCACAGTGCCACACTTCCGGCATCTCTGGCTGGCGCTTGCTTCATCCTTTGAGGCTGATTACCGGCTTCGCCGCTCATGCCTTTATGCTACCTGGTCTCTGACGTCACCCGCCTATGACGTCTCGCCCTTCCTTTGGACTGTTTATACATGTTATTCAGAGACGTCACGCTGGACGCGTTCCCCAAACGTTCTCGACGCAGCGTCTCGTTCCTTCGAGGAACCAGGGTTACATACGTAACCTTAGACGTTTTTTATGAAAAAAAAAAAAATGTGTAAATAAAAACCAAAAAAGATTGCACACAAATGCACACAAATATTAAAAACATGCACACGGGATATTAAAAACATTATTAAAATTATATTTTTGTAAATTACAGGAAAAAAGTAAGCTGTCACAGCTAGAGACTGAACCATGAAAACCCTACACGGGATTTTCATTTCCACACATGAAAGCTAATTTCTATAAATACTGACATTTTTTGACCTTGTAAGCTGATTATTAGTATTTTTTTAGATATATATATATTTCATAAAAATAATTTCATAACCTCATACAACCCCAATTTCAAGAATGGTGGGACACTGTGTAAAATGTAAATAAAAACAGAAAACAATGATCTGAAAATCTCATAAACCTATGTTTTATTTACACTAGAACACAGAAAGAATATCAAATATTTAAACAGAGTTAAAATTGTACATTTCCTCAGTTTAAAATTAGATAAGTTTTCTATGTAATACTACAAACTTTTTCAGGAACTAGGATTGTATGTGTGTGTGTGTATACACTGTATGCACACACTCACACACTGAATTGGGAATTGACTGATACACTGAGAATGGATTCAGGCCACATCTGACACAGAATGAAACTCATGAGCTTCTGTCCAGCAGAGCACAGCGTTTACAGCACATTCACAGCATCAAGCCTCTGGGACTCTGGGAAATGTGGGCTGCCTGCTGTACTCAATCATCTGCTGATCAATTATAGATGATAAAGGAGCAAAAAGAAGAAGAAAATAAATGTATATTCCATCTATTAAATTATTTTATGCAAAATGAAAATGTGCATAGCTACAATTCAAATACCACAGAAATAGTAACTGATTCCTAACATAACCTAACTGCACCTAAATGCAATACCAAAATGCGTTTTTCACATGATATTTGCTTAAAGTCGGCATAATTCTTTTTGATGCTCTCAATATGTTCTCCGATCTGCTGTCAATCCCACAGTTCACTGCGCAAGTATGAGGCTCAACTTGATTTAATGAACTAAAAACATTAGATCTGCTGAAATGTTTTTTATTCACCATCCCTCTTTTGCTGATTTTCAAATGCCTATTTTTTTTTTTTTTTTTGCCTTTGTTTGAGACCCAAAAAGATTTCACTTTGAAACATTATGAAGTGCAGTTTCTAACAAGCTGTAACTGTGATAACTTGATATTTGACACTACTGTCATCAGAAAAGGAACTAACCATAATTAAATAAATACTTCAAAATAAAAAATTTCCTTACACTATTTACACTCTCAGCAGGAATGAATTATAAATGATTTGAATAATATATAATAATATATTATATATATTCATGATTAGGCGGAGCTACAGTATGATGTCACTGCAGTTAGTGAAAGTGAAACTTAACAGATGAACTAAAAGCTTAGTCATACAACAGCATTTCTATTCAGAAACTAAAATTAACGATCAGATCTGTTAATCACTCACAGGTAAGTGATGGAAATGTAAAGAGCTCGTTCAGTAGTTTAATAGCATGAAGCAGTATAAAAGTATGTCTTTTATTTGGTTGTACATGTATATCAAAGTCTTAAGTGTGCTGTTAATTTAGAGAGGACAGAAACATGAAGTACTTGAACTGCAGACAGAAAGAACAATTGCTTGGTTAAACAAAAATCATACCTCGTGTTTACATGTTTATTTAGAAGGTTGTATTTTTTTAATATTACACTTCCACCCTTTTCTGTGTTGTCTTTTATATATAAAAAATTATTTTCATGATATTGTTTAATTATTGTTGTGAAACTTTGATCTATTTACTTCCCTTTCAATACTTTACTCATACTGCGTATGGTAAAAGCTCCTTTTTTCCTCGATACTGCAGACTTTTTTCAATGACGCAGTGCAACTGCATTGCCATTGGTTTAATCTGTAAACTTTCTTAAACCAATGACAGAGCTGCGTATCTGCGCGAGTCAGTGGCGATGCTGCGCTCCAAAGCCTGGCAAAATGGGTGGGCGAATGGCTATATAAGCAGGCAAATCGCCAGAGGAAATCAGATCAGCGGACCAGCTGAGACCGCCAACCGCCTGCAGCACCGGTGGCTCTCGCTAACAGCCGCTCTTCATCGCCGATCTCGGGCAGTGTGATTCTTGCTTCTGACCGCTTCCCAACGATCTCCTGCCGCCATCCGGTGATCACAAAAGAGCTGTTTCCAGCAGTTTTCATCTCTCTAAAAGAGCGTTTCTAAAGCCGGCCAGGTAAAGACAGCGGGGAAGAAGGGCTCAGCACCCGGACTTGGGTGAGCTCCTGCCGGCTCAGCACCCGTATACCTCACCCTCTTCAATGAAAGAGCCGTGCCCTGTCCTTTTCTCATACCCAGAGTAGCATCCCTCGTGTGAAGCAAGCGACCTCGTCTCCTTCGGCAGATCGGAGGAAGAGTCTCTTGATGACTCTATGCCACTTGCAGCTTCTGAAATGGAGGATTGGGCTGTTGATTCTGACCCTGCCCATTTGCCATTACTAGCGCCCATCGACGCCTGAGCTGGGATGGATGCAAAGCCATCAAGGAACTCCATCAGGAGAAGGGCTATGAGCAATTGCCGTCCCTGGACGAGGCCGTGGCTGCTCACCTCTGCCACCCCCCTGGCTGTGGGGTGGAAAAGCAAGAGAGCACTTCCTTCCAAGCCCTGCAGGATGACCTCTGCCATGGCCTACATGAGGCAGAGCCTACAGTTCTGCGGGCCAAGCCGCTTCAGCACTTTACACCATGGCCATATTGCAAGTGTTCCAGGCAGAGCTTCTCCATTCCCTGGATGAGTCTAGACCTAACAAACTTGCTTTTCACGACCTCTGCAGTGCCATGGATTTGGCCCTGTGCACTACCAAAGCCACGGCCAGCGGTAGAGGGATTTACAGAGCATTTCACCGCAGCACAGAAGTAGTCCCAGGCCATGTGACACTTCCTGGCCAACCGCTCCAGCTCTGCCTCGAGGAGCCCCCTGAGCAGCAGCACCCAGCTCACCCAGCTATGCACGCTAAACTGCCTAGACGTCAGGTCCCCCAGCAAAGGATTGTGCTGGATCCGACACCCTCTAAATCCTCCTGATCATGGGGGAAGAAAGAGGAAGGGGCAAAGTTCTGCTATGGCCGGACCAACCCAGAAGCTCTCTCGCTCTCTCTTGTTTCGTCCGCTCAAAGTGCTGTTATTATGGTAAACACAGATGTTTCACGTTTTCAGAAAGAGAGTGTTTTTCCTCTTCCACACTCGTCAGGATTCAGGCCCCTAATCAGCAGCCTGCCATCTGACTCTATCCAGCCTCTTGTCATTCTGGCAAAGACGTGGCAGGCCATCCCTGGAGTGTCCAAGTGGGTGTTGGGGATAATAAAACACGGCTACTCACTGCAGTTTGCCCAAAGACCCCTGCATTTCTGAGAGAGCCTTCTCCATATCAACTCCCTCGAGATGCTGGCAGTAGAACAAGCACTTCAACCCTTTCAGGCGATGCTGAAAGGGCACTACGCTCTCACCGTTCCCACTTGGGACCTTCACATGGTCCTTGGAGCACTCAAAGGACCTCCCTTTGCGCCGCTGTGGTCAGCTGACCTTCGGCCCCTAACACTCAAAAGTGCTCTGCTACTTGTTCTAGCATCAGTTTGGGCCCAATGACTTGAAGGTCATTTTAAAACCCAGGCATGGCTACGTCCCTAAAGTGCTCTCGACGCCATTCAGAGCACAGTAAATTTCCCTCTCAGCTCTGTCCTGTTGTCAGGAGAGCGAGAGGTGGATTTACTCTGCCCAGTGAGGGCTTTCTGCAATCCAGGCAATCTGACTAGCTTTTTGTCTGCTTTGGTGGCCACACCAAGGGGTCTTCAGTCTCAAAGCAATGCCTCTCGCGTTGGATAGTCGACGCTATCGCTCTATGTCACTCCTCTATGGGCCTTGAGTGCCCCATAGAAGTAAGAGCCCACTCCACCTGAGGGACGGCCTCTTCATGGCCCTGGTGTCTTTATCAAGGACATCTGTGAGGAAGCCGGCTGGTCCTCACCATCCACTTTTGTGTTCAAGATAAGTCTTGTCATTCCCTGAGTGAAGTATCGAAAGGAAACGTACTCTGTTACGAATGTAACCTCAGTTCCCTGAGACAGGGAAGGAATACTGCATTATATGCCATGCCATGAGGCTGCTGCTTCAGTGTCGTCGCTTCAGTCGTATGACCTGATTTCCTTTGGCGATTTGCCTGCTTATATAGCCATTTGCACCAGCCATTTTGGCGGTCTTTGGAGCACTGCATCACCACGGGCTCGCGCAGCTAAGCAGCGCCGTCATTGGTTTAAAAAAGTTTACAGATTAAACCAAAGTAAGTGCAGTTGCACTGCGTTATTGAAAAAAGGATTCAGCATCAAGGAAAAAAGGAGATTTTCCTGTACACAGTACTCGTTCCGTATCTCAGGGAACCGAGTTACATTTGTAACTGAGTACGTTTCTTCTTCAACCACCTAATTGTCAGACTATGTTCCATGTTTTGTGTGTTTTGCTCCCCATGTGTTTACATGCCCTTATTTGGTCTTCCTGTTCCTGCTCCCAGTTTCATTTTCATTTATCTCAGGTGTGTCTCGTCATCCCATTATCATGTTCTGTGTATTTCAAATGTTCCCTGCTCCCAGTTCTCTGTTGGCTTTTAAACGTCTGTTCTCCCTGATAAATAAAGAGGATTCCATGTTGATCTACTACGAAGTCTACTCAATTCTGCATTCCCCACAGTAGCAGCAGCCGAACTGTGACAGAACAGCCTACCCAAACTGAAAGCGGCGCATTGTTTTCCCCCGTGTTTGGTCTTCCCTTTTTATAAAAAATTATATATAGGTTTCCTTGTTTTCCCCATGGTGATGAAAATGGCCGCTCGGTTCATCGCCCTAGCTCACCTAGATCTCCCCTTCGTATTGTATTCTTGGGAGTTCTGCAGGCTTGCCACAGCTATGGCCTTTGATGACTTCACCCTTGCTGTTCTGGCACGGGGCCAACTACCATTGCCCTGGGGACCCCTGGACATCATGGGACTTAGCTGAGGGAAGGAAACCTCAGGTTCTGGAGAGTGTCCTGGCCTGAGCCAGAACAAGCCCCCTGGCCTCGGCAAACCCAAGTTCTTCAGCGGCACTGAATTCTAGTTAGTCGGCAGTTCCTGAGTCAAGTCAGCCAGACATTAATGTGGCAAGTCCGGCGGGGTTCATGTGGCACTCACTCCATTGTCTGCCCAAGCCCCAGAGTGAGCTCTATTGGTGGCTTCAGCCCCAAAACTCACTCCTGATGCTCCTGATGGTCTTCCTGTTCCTGCTCCCAGTTTAATTTTTATTAATCCCAAGTGTGTCTCGTCATCCCATTATCCTGTTCTGTGTATTTAAAGTGTTCCCTGTTCCCAGTTCTCTGTCGGCTGTTTAACGTCTGTTCTCCCTGCTATGTGTGTTTTGCTCCTTTGTTCACTTGTTTGTATAAATGAAGATCATTCCATGTTGATCTACTTCAACGTCTCCTCGATTCCTCATTCCCCCACATTAGCAGTAGCCGAATCAACAATAATATGCATTGCAGTGCTACAGAGCCATCAGAAGCACCAGACCAGCAGTTTTAGACCAGGGCCCGTATTCATAAAGATTCTAAGAATCCTCTCAGAAAACTCTTAATTTAGCTTAAAAACTTTTACGTAGGAGTCTTAGCTTAAGAGCGATTCAGGACCAATCTGAGAGCAACTCTGAGTAAGGAGACAAAAACTTTCATCTTAGTGAGGAGGCGGGGTTGACCCTGTTGCGATGTATGAAACAATCTTTTGAAGACTGTGATTGGTTGGTTGATTTTAAGTGAGTTATTTTAAGTATAGGCTCTGTTCTAATTCTCACTTTGAAATTGCATGCGTAATTTATCCTATTTGACCGTTCTCTCTCTCTCTCTCACACACACACACACACACACACACACATTATATGTGTGTATATAAATCCTTTTTTTATTTACCATGCTTGTAATTTCCTATAAGGTATTTGATTGGCTTAGAATGCTAAAAATTGTTCCACTCTTTCTAATTACAGTGATTGCTGTCCTATTTAAGTGGCGGTTTGAACATTGGTTTTAATGTATCAAACATGGAATCAAAACCAAGAAGGGCGAGAAAGCCAAACTGGACAGAGGAACAGTTTACTGTTAGCCCAGTTAGTGGATGAACACAAGGCCATTCTTAAAGGAAAATTTGTGCAGGGTGTCACAGCAAGGGACAAGAAGCAGACATGGGAGCGTATAGCACAAACTATTAACGGTTCATTCCCCCTGCTTATGCGCACCTAAGCCTGCTATATTCATAAATGCAGTTTTTTGAGCCTGCAAGGTGGGAATGTCTAGTGGAAATGAAATGAACTGCGACACAATAAGATGTTCTGAAAATGCTTTAATTGTTTGTGTGATCACTCTGCTTACAGAAGGTTGTGACAGACCCAAATCATCACTATTGCATTGCTGCATTTTCCCAGTTGCCAAATATCGTAATGTAGTGATTACTTTAATTTATATATTAAACTATAAATTATTATATAATCTATACCGTCTTATTAACTCACTGTCATGCATTGTCTGCAACACATTTCTTCTGCCTCTTCGTCTTTCTGCCATTTTCTCCTCTGCTAAAGAAACTCTTAAGCCTCTTAAAAGTCCTCGTCTGTGCTCCTAACAAGTTTGACCTTAAGACCTCTTTTAAGGGTTAAGATGCTTTCTGAATGACTTTTTTCTTTACTAGGATTTTTTCTTTAATTTTAAGAGTAAACGCCCACATTTCTAAGAATTTTCTTAGAATTTTGTCACTAGGAGCTACTTTTTGCATTAAGATTCTTTATGAATACAGGCCCAGATGTTGAGGGTGGAACTTATAGGCTCAGTGAAGCTGACATTCAGGAACTAACTTACAGTCAGAAACCGTCACATATGACTATATGACCGCTTTGACTTTGAAATAAACAGCGGTTCATAGTTCACATTGTTATACAAGGTTTTATTTAGTATCATTATAAAAAATGAAAAATTAACATCTGATCCATACACAAACTTAATGACTCGATCACTATCAAAAAAGCACTAAGCATTAATGTAGATGATATATTGTCATTACTTATCTTTTCAGCATGTCATCCTCCAGTGGTCCATTAAATGAGGAGCTCCAGTGCTCCATCTGTCTGGATGTGTTCACTGATCCAGTCACCACTCCATGTGGACACAACTTCTGCAGAACCTGTCTGAACAAGTGCTGGACAAACACTCAGACCTGCTTCTGTCCACTCTGTAAAGAAAAATTCAAGGAAGAACCGGATCTCAAGATTAATACAACACTCAGAGAGGTTGTGCAACACTTTAAGGAGAAGCTCAATCTAGAAAAATCTGAAGGTGTTTTGTGACATCTGTGACAAAAGAAAGCAGAAAGCTGTGAAGTCCTGTCTGACATGTCCAAGCTCTTACTGTGAGACTCACCTGGAGCCTCATCTCAGAGTCCCACGTCTAAAGAAACACACACTGATCAACGCTGTGGAAAATCTGGAGGATTATATTTGCCAGAAACATGAGAGACCTCTGGAGCTGTTCTGCAGAGATGATCAGATGTGTGTGTGTTTGTTCTGCACTGAAGGAAACCACAGGACTCACAACACTGTTCCTATAGAGGAGGAGAGTCAACAGAAGAAGGCAAGAGATACAAGCAAAACACTTTAAACTCACCATTAAATATAGTTCTTTTCCCTGTGTTGAAATTGCAAGACTTTTTCAAAGTATTGTCCCTTTTATTTCATTCAGTTTGACTTTACAGACACTAATGTAGTGCAAGAAAAGTCATTAACAATATTTGTTTATTTTCCATAAGATTATATACAGATTTAAAATTTACACTGTCTAAAGGTGTCATAGAATGCATTGATACATTATATTAAATCATGCTCTGATGTCCCCGGAGTGTGTATGTGAAGTTTTATCTCAAAATATTCCATAGATATTTTTTTATAGCTTGTTGAAATTATAAATTTTGGGTCAAAACTGTGTTTGTCCCCTTTAAATGAAAAGGAGCTGGTGGCTGGTGCTCTTGCCTCCCTTTTCAGAAGACTCTCGGGCATGCCACCGGTGTTATGGTATAAATGGTGGTGACCATATTACTGACTTCACTTTGCTTTCAAATGCAATTTTAACTACCTGTACCACATTCCTATTCACGATCATTCTGGTAGCATGTAAAGGTAGCATTATTGAAAACAGGCAGTGACAGTGGTAGCTTTAGCAACATCAGCCTTACAGAGAGCCAAGACGCTCTTTTGGAAAAAAAAAAAATATGAGGTGTGATGCTTACTTTGTCTGTAGTCTGTTTGTGCACAAAGCGTTAGTATCTATCCCTCTTTCCGAAGCAAACTTTGCACAACTCCAGGGCTGAACTGACCCTTATTTGTGAGGCAGTCCAGCGTAAAATTATTAGCATAAACGTGTAGGACTTTCTTTTAGGCTTTTTCCAGGACATTTCCTTCAAAATTTTAATTATCCACCATGTCCTCAGGGGTCTATGGAGACTATGTTTGTTGGTGCATCCCAACACACAACACTTGTAATGGCTCTTTGGCGCTTACATTGTATCTCCAGCATCTACAGCAAGAAAATAGTAATGACGGACTGCTGCTTCTCACAGGGCTGTGTATCTGCTAATAGGGAAGAGAGGATCACAAATGGGCGGGACTTTCCCAGTCTATGACATCATATTAGTGAGAAATCTGGAACTGCTCATGTGGTGAAACTATTAATTATTTATTAGGATTATAAAACAATGAGTGGTTGGTTTTTAACTTTATAGGCTGGTTGTTTTCACACACTGTTGCCACACAAAACTGTGTTCAAACTCCTTATAAAAGTGATTTTTGTATTCTTTGGCAACTTACATTAAAAGTTGTCAATTTTGAAATACACATCAAAATTCTTCTTAAAAAGGCAGAATTTGATGGAAGCTCTCTCTTTTTCTCTGTCTGTAGATTCAACTGTTTCAGAAACAGACAGACGTGCAGCAGATGATCCAGAAGAGAATGAAGAAGATTCAAGAGATCCAGCACTCAGTAGAGCTGAGAAAGGTGAGTGGGGAAAAATAATAAATGGTTCAAATTTTTTAAAGAAAAATTTCAAGATTTCAAGTAAAACTAAGGTCAGTGGATGAGAGAATTTTCCTTTTTAAGTAAATTTCTTTAAATGTGTTCATTAACATAATAGATTGATTATCATATAGAACACTGAATTATTTGTTCTCATCCATTAGAGAAAACAGAGAAAGCGAAATCGTCCAGTGTTGAGTTCTTCACTGATCTGATCCACTCCATTGAGAGATGTCAGTCTGAGCTGCTGAAGATGATGGAGGAACAGCAGAAAGCAGCAGAGAAACAGGCTGAAGATCTCATTAAAGAGCTGCAGCAGGAAATCACTGATCTGAAGAAGAGAAACACTGAACTGGAGCAGATCTCACACACTGATGATCATCTGCACCTCATGCAGGTCTGTCATCATCTTTATCATCAATGAGAATGCAGGATATTATTTATCAAAAGTTCTTTTGACAAACCTGATGAGCTGCTGTCTTTAGAAATTGTACAAAAGATCATGAAAGTTTAATAGAGTCAAATCAGAAAACTTAGTTAACACTGTTAGAAATCTCATGCCTATTTGAAGTAAAAAAATGAAAAAAATTAAAAAATAAGAAATGAAAATATTTACTAGTCTTCTGTGTCCTTCTGTAGAAGTTCTCATCCCTGTGCAGTCACCCACACACCAAGAACTGGACTGAGATCAGGATCGACTCTGATGTGGATGTGCTTCCTATCAAAATAGCTTTGATTGAGCTGAAGAAAACTCTAGATGAGAGTCTAAATGATAAACATGATCAAATTGGTATGTTAATACCAAATACAGTTAATAGATTTCTATGTGAAGTTCTATCCTAACTAATGTCATAACCAATTAAATCAGTATTACTTGTGAATACCAGAAAGCAACATGTCATGAACACGATGTAAGTATCAATGTGCCACTGTAAACAGAAATTTGCCTAAAATTAAACAGCCTAAAAGCATTTCCCATCTCACAAGGATAATTTAGAAACATTACAGCTCAAATAACATAATTAATAATTAATATTAATAATTAAGGTTTCTAATTCTAATCTCTCTGCAATGATTGTCTCATATATCTATTATTGTATGTAATTAAAAGCAGGGGTTATCATAGTTTTTCATGGTAAGGACCCATAAGTCGACAGAGACATGGAGCAGGGACCCCAATACAGTATGTGTCCAACTGCTACATATTAAGCATATAGCCCTCAATTTTAATATAAACTAACCATATTATGATTGAGAATTAATATAATTATGTTTCATGCAGGGCCGTCACAAGTGGGGTGAAAGGTGGTGACAATTAGGGGCCCATGGAGTGGGGGCCCCGGCGATCTCAACTGTCTGGCTGAGGCTAGCCTAAAAAGACGCTCAGGACAGCTGACGTGCCACTGCTGCATGTTGTCACGAAAGCTTATCATTTTCATGTGTTTTTAAGCCTCTTTCCAATTTAAACATTCAAAAGGGTTTAAATCAAACACAAAACCTGGAAAAGCTCAACTCGCGCGCTGTGTTCGGTGCGCACGTGTCTCACAGACAACGACACTGAACAAAGCTCTCCTTTGCGAAGTTCCCCTCGAACTTCCTCCTGCACCTGAACAAACAAATAGAAATCGCAGTTTAAACAAAAAGAAAAGGATTTGAAAAAGCCAAATTCAGCACCGCATTGTTCTGGTGTTTAGGGCTCAAGCGGAGAAAGTCATCTCAAAATACTTGAACACAGAATTTGCCTCTTTTTGCTCTTGTACCGACAAAAACATACAAAATATGTCAAAATACCCATCTTGAAAGGTATGTTCAAAAAAACTGTTGGTTATGTCTTAAGTGAAAGTAAACAGTTGAGAAAAACATTGCATGTGTATTATTGGATGCATTCTTTTAAAGTGACTGCGTCTAATTTAGCTACTAGTGTCACGCTGTCAGTCTATGTTTTCCTGGGTGTTCCCTAGTGAGCTCACTTCTCTTTAGGCACTTCACCATAGGCACTTTAATTCCGCTAGTCTGGTCCTGTCTTCACAGTAATTGCACTCCAATTAAATCGCACAGGTGCTGACAATCCTTTGTCATTAGTCTCCCTTTATATAGCTGTCCTTCTCTGTTGTCTGTATGGAGTCCTTACCCTATGTGTCATATGTTCTCGTCTCCCGAGACTTCCCCTTACCTTCTCGTTCCTCCAAGTTCCCGTTTCATCCGGTTCCTTCTTTTGGTTTTGTATGTCTCCCAAGACTGTTTATTTTGTATTTCCCTTTTTGTTATTAAAACATACCTTGCATTTGGATCTACCCTCTCCTTGTGTTTCCCCTAAACACACGATCGTCACAACTAGCTGCTGTAATGTTAATCCAAGAAAATGAAAGAAAGAAAATCACTCATTGCTCTTGACTGAATAACTTCGTAGTTTTAACAGGAATGAGTGCACAGTCAAACCAAAAATTATTCAGACACCATATATTATGAAAAAAATAAAATAAAAATAAAACATTTAATAGTAGGTGCAGTACACTGTAATTAGGTGAGTATAGCAAAATAAAGCGAGCTGTGACATATTATACCCCAAAATTCTTCATACAGTGGACTACTGGTGAACTTGACAGAACAAAAAATGGGACAAAAAATTATTCAGACACTTTGACCTCACCATGTTTTGCTTAAGTATTTTTTTCTTGAATTGCTAATGCAACCTTTTCACACCACAGACTGAACAAAATTAAGCATTGCTTGGTAATTGTTCAACAAAGTATTGATAGTTGTGTAAATACTGCCATACTAACAGTAGTCTGAAGTTTTGGTTGGTTGTAATCCATTACATACCTTTCTATCAAAGTTATCAGACATTATCAAGATGAATTTGTTCTGACACTTCAACTCTGAGTTCTTGTCATATTTTATTACCGTTTTATAAACTAGAGCAAATAAACTGATAATGTAAGAAATGTTTAAGGTGTCTGAATACATTTTGGTTTGACTTTTAAAAAAATGTTTACAGTGAAGACTATGCAGTGCTATTTTATATTTAATTATTTGTTTTCTGTAAGTGCAATACATACCAGCTTTTCGCTTCGGAGCTGAGCGTTAGTATCTTTCTGCTCAACTGTGTCTGCTGTGAACTACGAGTTCAGTACGCTCTCAGAAGCTTCGTGTTGGCGAGACAGCACTTCTGTGGTGGTTATTCCCGTGTCGAGTGGGTTGCGCACTTCAGGCTGCAATACCCCCTGTAGTGTTGCAAGTGGCCAGTTCCCTTGTGAGCCTCAGCAGTAAAAGAGCATTTCCTAAAGAGTAAATTGGGGCTCGTTCTAGCAGCTGACAAATGAGAACCACTTCCGGCAGTAGCGTGGGTGGTTTGAGGATTACAGTGGAGGCAACCCACGGAATGCACTGGGCCCTCTTCAAAGAGCATACCAGCGGTATCCAGTGGGCCTCCCCCTGACCAGATGTCGATCTCAGCATCGGAGGGAGAGCTGTCAGATGAAGATTTGGCCACGCTGCCACCCTCCGGGAGTTCTCAGCTCCCTGCCCCAGTGCCTTTCTTCCCGAAAGTGCATGATGAGCCAACCAAGTCGTGGAGGGCAACTTTTACTGCCAGAAATTGGCCGGTGAGCTCCTCCTCCCTCACCATTTGATTTTGATTTGGCAATCCTGCCGGTGGAGCGTGCGATAGCAATGCAATTGTTTCCTATGTCCGCACTTCTCCTGGTGTGGAGACCCAGAACTGCCTTCTCAGACCTGTAGGCGGTGCCTATGTGGCTTGCGGGGAAGCTGCTTGTGTTACATATAAGACCGCTCCTGCACTGGCTTCATGGCCAAGTCCTGAGGTGGGCGTGGAAGTGTGGCACTTCACCAGTCTGTTGCCAAACCCTAACCCGTGGTCAGATCTTGCGTTCCACAGGGCAGGGGTGTCAGATGGACAGATCTCCAGGTATTCCGTGATTCACACAGATGCCTCCACCACCGGCTGGGGTGCCACCTACAACATGCATGCAGTTTCGGCGGTTTGAATGGGCCCACAGCTGCATTGGGACATCAATTGCCTAGAGTTGTTAGCAGTGTGCCTTGCCATGAACCGTCTCAAAGGTCACTTACGAGGCAAGCACAAGCTGGTCCGAATGTACATCTACCGACAAGGAGGTCTGCCCTCCCCTCATGTCGCAACTCGCCCGCCACCTCCTCCTTTGGAGTCATGAGGTTCGAGGTCACTTCCTGCTGTTCACATTCCGGGCCTGCTCAACCATACAGCTGTCTTAAGCAATGCCCCCGGGAGAATGAGGACTCCTTCCTTGATGTTCCAGCTGATTTGGAGATGGTTCGGAGCTGCTCAGGTAGACCTGTTTGCTGTTTCTCCAGAGACCCTCACTGCCAGCTGTTCTACTCCCTGACCAAGGGAACACTCAGTACAGACGCACTGGCACACAGCTGGCCACAGGGTCTACACAAATATGCGTTTCCCCAGTGAGACTTCTGTCTGGGAGGACATGGAGCAAGTCTTGCTCGTATTGGCCCACTCTGACCAGGTTCTGCGAACTAGTGCTCCTGGTGACAGCCCCTCCTTGGCCGATTCCTCTGAAGAAGGATCTACTGACTCAGAGATGGGGCACCATTTGGCATCGCGTCCAGACCTTCAATACCCATAGCTAAAGTGCCCTTGAGCAACTAGAAGTGTTTCAACCTCCTTGGCACTGGCTCATGACACCTCGTTGACAGATATTTGTAGAGCTGGGCGACCCATAACAAGTTCTCTAGGTTCTATAGCCTTCGTGTAGAGCCGGTATCCTCTTGTGCTCTCGCCTCAAACGGGGTGGTGACACTGAGAGGCCCTGGTTAGTGTCAGGTTGCTTAAACTATTCCAGAGTGTTCGTACTGTAGACCCTGTTTAGATCCTCCATCACCCTAGGCAGCTGGACACTAATGGACATGTTTTCCCAGTGTTATCCAGTCTCACCCAGTGAGGTAGTGCTTTGACAATGGTGGGTGGAACTACTTTTTCTGAGCCCCAGCCTACACCTAAATTGGGGCGCAGGCAGCTCGCACAGGGCACTGGAAGGAGCAGCAACCATGGCGCTTTGGTAGAGACATGACGTCGAGAGTGGCCGACTGAAAGGGAACGTCTCAGTTAAGTATGGTAACCTTTGTTCCCTGAAGGAGGGAAAGTCACGTTCCCGTCGCCAAGGTTCACCGTCACCAGCTCGGCTCCTCAGCGAAAGCCTGCCTTTTAAGTGCCATCTGAAATTTTCATCTGAAATGACAATTTTTTATCAGGCTCCTACAAACCCAATTCAAAATAGATGGGGCACTGTACAAATTGTGAATAAATACAGAATGCAAAAGGTATCAATTTAAGGGAAAAATAAGCTGATTTTAAATTTCATGGCATCAACACATCTCAAAAACAGTTGGGACAAGGCCATGTTTACCACTGTGTGGCATCCCCTCTTCTTTTTGTAAAAGTCTGCAAACATCTGGGGACTGAGGAGACAATTGGCTTAAGTTTAGGAATATGAATGTTGTCCCATTCTTGTCTAATACAGGCTTCTAGTTGTTCAAATGTCTTAGGCCTTCTTTGTCGCATCTTCCTCTTTATGATGCGCCAAATGTTTTCTATGGGTGAAAGATCTGGACTGCATGCTGGCCATTTCAGTACCCAGATCCTTCTTCTACGCAGCCATGATGTTGTAATTGATGCAGTATGTGGTTTGGCATTGTCATGTTGGAAAATGCAAGATCTTACCTGAAAGAGATGACATCTGGATAGGAGCATATGTTGTTCTAGAACTTGGATATTCAATTGAATTCAAGTTTATTTGTATAGCGCTTTTGACGATACAAACCATTGCACAGCAACTTTTTCAGAAAATTTAGTTTCTACAATATTTAATATAAGTGGTGATCAGTTTATGTGTATATAACAGGAATTTTCAGAAACATTAATACAAAACAGTCAACAAGACAATGAACACTATTAACAGCAATTATAATGTGATTGCATAGTAAGTAGCATAGTATTGCATAGTAAGAAGCAATATTTGTTAGTTCTGTATTTTGTTTCAGGGTTAGGGATGTAAATCTCATAGCAAAACAGAGAAACAAATAAAGACATCATTAGCATAGCTGCTGTTGCAACAAAGTAAAATTAATCAGTTTAACCTGCTAACCTGACCCCCCATTATGGGACTCACAGCTGAAAGTATCTACCTAACTTAAAATTGTAACAGTTTCCTACTTCAGTGTGTTACAAACATAATTTACCCTTTGGAGTTATAGACACTGAAGTACCTTGAATTTTTTTTAGCCACACTTAAATATTTTTTATTTGATATTAGAATACATGAAATGAGTCCTGGAGCAATCTAGAAAAATCACGTCTCATGAGTTTCTATTTCAAATCTGAATAAGATATCATGAAAAATGAGACTCCTGCAAAGATTTTTATGAGACTATGTCTACCCCCCATAAAAAAAGGGATATAAAAAAATATTTACCAACTGTAGTGAAGGCTTCTACAAACTATTTAGTCATTAAACATAGCACTGCATAGTTTTTTTTTTTCAATTATAAAACACTAGACAGAAACTTAAGACATCACATAAGTGATCTGAGCACTAGAAAAATACAATAAGAATAATTTGAGTAAGAAAAATAAGAATAATAAGAAAAATAAAAAAAGATTTAACTTTGTATGCCAATTACAGAAAATCCTGAGATTGCTAGAAATGCAGCATTTACAATGAATTACAATGCAAATAAGTGTGGCTGTGCTGATGGCCACTTATACAGATTGTAATAACACAAATGTGCCATAAAGTCAATAATCCACTCTCTCTATTCATATAGATGCATTCATTTTGATAGCCATGATCATACAGTAATAGCGAGCTGATTTGCACTCAAACAGATGGTAATCATGCAGATTCATTCACATTCAACATAAAACACACTCACACATATATAAAAACTGTTAAAAAATAAAACAAACAAAGAAAAAGGCGATCGCTATAAGTTCCGCCTCCATCAGCTGACATATGCGTCAGAGCGCGTCACCAGCCATCACAAGAGCACGCCAGAATTCAAATAAAATGAAAGCTTTAGCATAAGTTCTGCCGGGAAGACTCAATTGTTAGCGTCACTTATTACCTTCTCAATTGTCCAATCACGTTCTAATAATAGAACTGTAAAGGACCTGTGCTTACACTTGTCTGAGTTTGCAGATGCTGAACGCTCCACTCAGTTGCTGGCATTCTGTTGCCGACCGAATATGTCTCAAAACTCGCACTATCTTTGTGATTATTCTGATTCTGATGAAGAAATCGTCCTGCCATCTCCTATTACCTGACAAAACAGACCAGAAGGAAAAGAATTTCAACATCTTCACCCGTTCCCGCAAGAAGAACATCACAACCTGCCAGGGCACCATCTTCACCTCGAATCATCGAATCCACTCATATGAATTTCAAAATCACCTCTGCTATTCAAAATCTCTCTAAAACAGTCAAAGACCTACAATTTAAAATGACTAACCTCGAACAGTCTCTTGCCAGTTCCTACTCCAGCGCAGATCCGGCGATATACTCCTCAGCTATTCCACAGTCTCGTCCTCCTTCTTCTGGATTTAGTAATGACCTGAGCATGCCATTGACTTCAGCTTCCTCGCCACCTTCTTAGCTCACTATCCAGATGCCTTTTCAAGATGTCTCTGCTCCACTGGCTTCTTCAAACTTCAACCTCTCCACAGCAACTCCAGCACAAGAGTTCGGTAGGCGTTTTGTTCCACCAGCCGCTGCAATAGTGTCTATCCATCTAAGAAACAATATCATCCAAGGTAAGGACATTAATCTTGCTACCTTCCTGCTTCCTTCGCCTGCTGCCGAAAGGAAAATGGCTGACTGTGGTGACGAGGCAGTACTTCTAAAAACTTCCGATCCCCGTTTACAACATAATCTCTCATTTGGCGAAATTGTCATTGCATTCAGTATTTACAGAGACATTCTGTGTCAAACCTACCCCGAGAGAAGGGAAGAGCTAGATCTTTCTACAGCTAGATCGCTGTTGGACAGTGTTTTCTCTACTTCCTGTTGGCTTTCTGTAGCTAATCATAGCTCCGTGTAGCTGTTTTTATTTTATATTTTTTCTCTACAATCTTTCTTACTATCACTGTCTGTTTGTTTGTTTGTTTTTTAAGTTGTAAAATATAACTTAATTCACACCATATTTCTGATATTATCGATCAATCTTATCAGATTAACTTTGATCGTTCACTCTTCCGTGACTGCAGTACACCTGCAAAGCGTTAGCACTCGTTAGCTTGTCATTAGCGTTTTCTCCTCTCCTCTCCTCTCCTCTCTCTCGCTCCAATTTTCACAAGTTCATCAAACAACCGCAGTAAGAATATTTCATCAAGCACGGTGAGTAATGGCTTCGCCTACTATCGTTATTTGCACCTCTTGCCACATGTACAGTTTATCTATCTCTGTCGCTGATGAGGGATTCACATGTGATAAATGCAGGGAAATAGTTAGGCTGACAGAGAAGATTTCAGAATTAGAGACACGCAGCCAAACTTTAATTGAGGACAGTAAGAATGTTAGGGCTCTAGATACGGCTTTGGATGCGTCTAGCTCAGGGACTCCTGTACATTGTCCGGTTCCAGCAGAGCCCCTGCAGCAGGGCAACTGGGTGACGGTGAGGCAGCGTAGTCGTGGGTCAAAACACCGCTCTTCTGTTCCGATCAAAACATTAAACAGGTTCTCCCCACTCAGTGATGCACCCACTGAGAAACCTGATGAAAGTGCTCTAGTTATTGGTGACTCTATTGTACGGAACGTGAATATAGAGACACCAGCCACCATAGTCAAATGTTTACCGGGAGCCAGAGCGCCTGACATCTTGGCAAATTTAAAAGTGCTGGCTAATGCTAAACGTAAATACAGTAAGATTGTTATTCATGCCGGCGCTAATGATGTTCGATTTCGCCAGTCGGAGATCACTAAAAATAACTTTAAAGAGGTGTGTGAACTTGCAAGCACAATGTCAGACACTGTAATATGCTCTGGTCCCCTCCCTGCTTACCGTGGTGATGAGATGCATAGCAGATTGTCATCACTCAATGGCTGGATGTCTAAGTGGTGCCCACAGAATAACATAGGTTTCATAGACAATTGGACGAGCTTTTGGGGCAGACCTGACCTGTTTAAAAGAGATGGTCCTCATCCCTCCTGGGGTGGTGCTGCTCTTCTGTCTAGAAATATGGCACATAGTCTTAGTGTTTATACTTGACTAACTGGGGCCCAGGTCAGGAAGCAGACAGACTGGCTAAACCGACCGTCTGCTAGCTGCCTCCCGTCACAGAGGTCAGTTAATTCTCAGCACATAGAGACTCTTTCACCTAGATATCACACTATAGAGACTGTGTCTGTTCCCCGAACTAGAAAATACAAAAAACGTCCAAACCAAGTTAAGGTTAACAATTTAATTGAGGTTCAACAAATAAAAAACAAATGCAATATGGATAAACAAATGATAAAGATTGGCTTATTGAATATCAGATCCATTTCTACGAAAACACTTTTTGTAAATAATATAACTGATCATAATATAGATGTGCTCTGTTTGACAGAAACTTGGCTAAAACCTGATGATTACATTATTTTAAATGAGTCCACCCCCCAAGATTACTGTTATAAACATGAGCCGCGTTTAAAAGGCAAAGGGGGAGGAGTTGCTTCAATTTATAACAACGTTTTCAGGATTTCTCAGAGGGCAGGCTTCAAGTATAACTCGTTTGAAGTAATGGTGCTTCATATAACATTATCCAGAGAAACCAATGTTAATGATAAATCCCCTGTTATGTTTGTACTGGCTACTGTATACAGGCCACCAGGGCACCATACAGACTTTATTAAAGAGTTTGGTGATTTTACATCCGAGTTAGTTCTGGCTGCAGATAAAGTTTTAATAGTTGGTGATTTTAATATCCATGTCGATAATGAAAAAGATGCATTGGGATCAGCATTTATAGACATTCTGAACTCTATTGGTGTTAGACAACATGTTTCAGGACCTACTCATTGTCGAAATCATACTCTAGATTTAATACTGTCACATGGAATTGATGTTGATAGTGTTGAAATTATTCAGCCAAGTGATGATATCTCAGATCATTATTTAGTTCTGTGTAAACTTCATATAGCCAAAATTGTAAATTCTACTTCTTGTTACAAGTATCGAAGAACCATCACTTCTACCACAAAAGACTGCTTTTTAAGTTATCTTCCTGATGTATCCAAATTCCTTAGCATATCCAAAACCTCAGAACAACTTGATGATGTAACAGAAACTATGGACTCTCTCTTTTCTAGCACGTTAAATACAGTTGCTCCTTTACGCTTAAGGAAGGTTAAGGAAAACAGTTTGACACCATGGTATAATGAGCATACTCGCACCCTAAAGAGAGCAGCCCGAAAAATGGAGCGCAGCTGGAGGAAAACAAAACTAGAGGTATTTCGTATTTCTTGGCCGGAAAAGTAACATATCCAACAGAAAAGCATTAAAAATTCTACTTCTTGTTGTAAAAAAAGGTGCTTCCAGAAGTCATAGGTTCTCTTCTGACTATTATTAATTCCTCATTGTCATTAGGATATGTCCCCAAAACCTTCAAACTGGCTGTTATTAAGCCTCTCATAAAAAAACCACAACTTGACCCCAGAGAACTTGTTAATTATAGACCAATCTCGAATCTCCCTTTTCTGTCCAAGATACTAGAAAAGGTGGTATCCTCACAATTATATTCCTTCTTAGAGAAAAATGGTATATGTGAGGATTTCCAGTCAGGATTTAGACTGTATCATAGTACTGAAACTGCTCTCCTTAGAGTTACAAATGATCTGCTCTTATCATCTGATCGTGGGTGTATCTCTCTTTAGTTTTATTGGATCTTAGTGCTGCGTTTGACACAATTGACCACAACATTCTTTTGCATAGACTTGAACACTTTGTTGGCATCAGTGGAAGTGCATTAGCATGGTTTAAATCATACTTATTTTACCACCATCAGTTCGTAGCAGTGAATGAAGATGTATCATATCGATCACAAGTGCAGTATGGAGTACCTCAAGGCTCAGTACTAGGGCCGCTACTCTTCACGCTTTATATGTTACCCTTGGGAGATATCATCAGGAAACATGGTGTTATCTTTCACTGTTATGCTGATGATACTCAGCTCTATATTTCCTCGCAGCCCGGTGAAACACACCAATTTGAAAAACTAATGGAATGCATAGTCGATATAAAAAATTGGATGACGAGTAATTTCTTACTGCTAAATTCAGAAAAAACAGAGGTGTTAATCATAGGGCCTAAAAACTCTGCTTGTAATAACCTAGAACACTGTCTAAGACTTGATGGTTGCTCTGTCAATTCTTCGTCATCAGTTAGGAACCTAGGTGTGCTACTTGATCGCAATCTTTCCTTAGAAAGCCACGTTTCTAACATTTGTAAAACTGCATTTTTCCATCTCAAAAATATATCTAAATTACGGCCTATGCTCTCAATGTCAAATGCAGAAATGTTAATCCATGCATTTATGACTTCAAGGTTAGACTATTGTAATGCTTTATTGGGTGGTTGTTCTGCACGCTTAGTAAACAAACTACAGCTAGTCCAAAATGCAGCAGCAAGAGTTCTTAAAAGAACCAGGAAGTATGACCATATTAGCCCGGTCCTGTCCACACTGCACTGGCTCCCTATCAAACATCGTATGGATTTTAAAATATTGCTTATTACTTATAAAGCCCTGAATGGTTTAGCACCTCAGTATTTGAATGAGCTCCTTTTACATTATACTCCTCTACGTCCGCTATGTTCTCAAAACTCAAGTACAACAACAATTTGATAATACCTAGAATATCAAAATCAACTGCGGGCGGCAGATCCTTTTCCTATTTGGCGCCTAAACTCTGGAATAACCTACCTAACATTGTTCGGGAGGCAGACACACTCTTGCGGTTTAAATCTAGATTAAAGACCCATCTCTTTAACCTGGCATACACATAACATACTAATATGCTTTTAATATCCAAATCCGTTAAAGGATTTTTAGGCTGCATTAATTAGGTAATCTGGAACCGGAAACACTTCACATAACACCGTACTTTCTACATCATTGGAAGAATGGCATCTACGCTAATATTTGTCTGTTTCTGTCTTATTCCGAGGTCACCGTAGCCACCAAATCCAGTCCGTATCCAGATCAGAGGGTCACTGCAGTCGCCCGGACCCAGTACGTATCCAGACCAGATGGTGGATCATCACCTAGAAAGGACCTCTAAATCCCTGAAAGACAGCGGAGACCAGGACAACTAGAGCCCAGATACAGGTCCCCTGTAAAGACCTTGTCTCAGAGGAGCACCAGGACAAGACCACAGGAAACAGATTCTTCTGCACAATCTGACTTTGCTGCAGCCTGGAATTGAACTGATGGTTTCGTCTGGTCAGAGGAGAACTGGCCCCCCAACTGAGCCTGGTTTCTACCAAGGTTTTTTTCTCCATTCTGTCACCGATGGAGTTTCGGTTCCTTGCCGCTGTCGCCTCTGGCTTGTTTTGTTGGGGTCCACAGCGATATCATTGACTTGATTGCAAATAAATGCACAGACACTATTTAAACTGAACAGAGATGACATAGCTGAATTAACTATCATTTTGCATTATTGAGACACTGTTTTCCAAATGAATGTTGTTCAGTGCTTTGACGCAATGTATTTTGTTTAAAGCACTATATAAATAAAGGTGATTGATTGATTGATCTTTATGTAACTATGATGGCGGACTTCAGTCAAAGATACAGGGAAATTCAATTTGATGAGTTCACAAGTCCTTTTCAGCCAAATCTGCCACCTTTAACTCACTTTTTAATTAAAGACTAGACTTGTCAGTTACAGACACCGAACTGCTCATCCGCCATTTCAGAGGCCAAAAAAGCTTAGCTTGCACCATTTGCAGCGCTCACGGTCCCACAAGGCTTCATTTTGCCCTAAAGCTTTCGCTAGCAATGGTCCAGCCGCTGTCCATGGTCCTGAAAATGTAAGACTTTCTTCAAACTTCAGAGGTTGCTCAACTGCGGCTGTATTCAATAGCATAACTCTTTGCATTCAATTTAATGAGGCTGTTTGTTCTTTCCCACTATCCCGCTTTCGTTTTCAGATGTTCAGACGGCTTTGCCCCCCCCCCCACCCCATCAGCAACTATGTTAAATTAGACGATTTGCAAAGATCAGCTAGACATTACATGTCTAAAGGAGTTGCTCCTTTAACGTTCAAAGCTTACACTTCCACTTGGTCTTCTTTTCTAATGTTTTGCTTTTCCTTTCAGATTCCTTTATTCCTACCCTGGTTTTCTCGTTTCTCATTTTTAATTTTGAAAATCACAATTTAAAAATCTCCTCAATTTGCAATTAACACTCTAAAAATGACTCTTCTGGTTTTGGTATTTCCATAAAAATATCCAAAATTAGCAATAATTTCTGCCCCTTCTCATCTAAGATTAGATTCCTTAAAATATGCCCCAGATCCTCAGATCACTCACCCCTATTCTCACTCTCTAACGGAGCTCCTCTTTCTAAAACCTGGTTCAAATCTCATCTAGTCTCTGTAATAAAAAACTGTAGTCTATCCCCTTCCTGGTATACCGGACAGTCGTTTAGGATTGGAGCAGCCACTACAGCAGCTATCAAGATCCTGGGAAGATGGTCTTCCTCCGCATTCGAGTCTTATATAAGAACTTGCAGTAATAATTCAGGGAAATTCCTATAAAACTACTGGTGGTGGTGCCATGCTCTATCTATCTGTTGATAGTTCAGTTTGCATAACTCGTGCTATGAATTAGTTGCGTTGTTCTGTGTCACCTCATCTTCGCATGGCTTTATCGGCCTCTTGTATGTCGCTGCCTAGCTTTTCGCGCGTAGCAGCATGGCCCTTTGAGGCCAGGTTCATGTGGTCTCAACGGCTCGTAGCATTCTCTCGCCTTGCTCTCATGTCTATTGAGGTGGTTTAATCCTTTGGCTCAGTGTGGCCTCGTCTATGTGTGGCTCAGAGTGGCTTTGTCTATGCGTGGCTCAGCGTGGCCTCGTTTATGTGTGGCTCAGAGTGGCTTTGTCTATGACTGGCTCAGCGTGGCCTTGGCTATGCCTGGCTCAGCGTGGCCTTGTCTATGAGTGGCTCAGCGTGGCCTTGGCTATGAGTGGCTCAGCGTGGCCTTGTCTATGATTGGCTCAGTGTTGCTTTGTCATGAGCGGCTCAGCGTGGCCTAGTCATGTGTGGCTCAGCGTGGCCTTGTCTGTGAATGGATCAGCATCGCTTTGTCATTGTGGCTCAGCGTGGCTCTGTCTATGTGTGGCTCAGCATGGCCTAGTCATGTGTTCTACCTTACGGGGGTCAGCTGTGCCCCTGTCTTCATCTTCAGAAAGGAAATGCTGAATCCGTACCCTCAGACTGCTAGTTACGGACGGGGACTACGCCAAATACTTATCATATATATATAGCTTGCTGGGTCATTAATAAATGCATGATTTTTTACAATATCTTCTCCGTGTCTTTCTGGTAGAACTATCTTTCGCCTATCTTTCATTCACTTTTTTTTTGATGGATTGTCTCATTCTGTTTGTGACACTGTACGCTGCAAAATCATGCCATTTTTTACTACCAAGATGCAGTTTCTTAGCGTGAGTTATTCCATAACGGACACAAACAGTTCTGTCACTGAAGAACTGAAACGTAAACAAAGGAATTATGATCCATATTACAACGTTATTGCTTTGTTGGACTAAACGTGCTCCATGAGATCTCATTCAGTGGACCATTACCTTTCTAACTAAACCAGGATTTACAGCTGTGGATGTGTTTACGACTTGTTATTACGACGAATCTGGTATGTAATGCGTTTCAATTATTCATGTTTTGATGTGTACTGCTTACACAAATCTAGCAAATACATTCTTTATAAGCTTTCCATTGAAAAACAGCAATCTGTCATTGATGCTTGAAGCTTATATCTTTATAATGATATATAGTTTGTCAAGATTAAATTTGTGGGCGGGCGTCCGGGTGCAAGCAGGTTAACCCAAGCTAAAGAAAAAGAATGTGCATTTGATCAGAGACAACTGCAGGTAACAAATTATGAGATGCATTATGTGAATTCTTGGTGAAAGAGATGTGTTTTTAATCTAGATTTAAACCGAGAGAGTGTGTCTGAACCCCGAACATTACCAGGAAGGCTATTCCAGAGTTTGGGAGCCAAATGCGAAAAAGCTCTACCTCTATCACAATCTAGCAGGAGTGCCTGTGAGCTTCAGTAGAGGGCACTCCACTAAGGACTCACTCAGGACTCATTTAGAACTCCATTTCCTATTCTGCCTCATTCCTGGGACTGATTGCATACACACACACACACCTGCATCTGATTACACACCTGCAGCTAAGAAATACACCCATAAGCAGCACACTCATGAAGTCTTGTTTAGCCCCATCTAGCATTTCTGAGCGTTTTCCCTCCATTTGTTCTTCCTGTGTCTGATTTTGGATTGTGTTTTTTACACAGATTGTGTATTCCGCCTTTGATTCTCTGCCGCCTGCCCCGACTTCTGCTTGTTTCTGTTTTCGATTCTGGATATCCGTGACATACCTGATGCCGTTCCTGATTCTTGCCTGTCTGACCATTCTTAAATGAATACAGCAATTGGATCCGAACGTCTCTGACTCTACGTTTCAGAAGATTTCCCCATACCAGGATCCAGCAGAACTTCCAGAGCCTTGTCACATCTCAGCCGAACTTCCAGAACTCTCGTCCTGTCCTGTCATGGCCATGAAGGCCATCCACCAACTCATTGTCTGTCCTGTCACCGGCCATGGAGGCCATCCATGAACTCACCACCTGCCCGGTCACGGCCACGGAGGCCAACTACCATCACATCACGGCCACGGAGGCCACTATTGACCTCTATATGTTCTCTGTTTCAGTCCCACCTGACCAGACTTGCTCTCCTGTGCCATGAACTCCACTGTGGTGGCCCTCTGCTATGCCCTGGTGGGCTTCTGTCCTGTCTGCATGGCTATGGTGGTCCTCTGCTCTGCCCTGCCCTGGTGGGCTTCTGTCCCATCTGCTCGGCTGTGGTGGTCTTCTTCTCCACCCTGGTTAGCATCTGTCCCGTCTGCTCAGCTATGGTGGTCCTCTGCTCCACCCTGGTGTGCTTCTGTCCTGTCTTCTCAGCTGTGGTGGTCCTCTGCTCTGCCCTGGTGGGCCTCTGTCCCATCTGCTAGGCTATGGTGGTCCTCTGCTTCGCCCCAGGGGGCTCCAGTTCCACCAGCGCCACTCTGGTGGGCTCCAGTTCAACCTGCTCCACCCCAGTAGGCTCCAGTTTCACCTGCTCCACCTTGGATTCCTGCCCTGTCAGCACTGCCTCGTTCCACAGTCAATCCACTTCCACGTGGACCTGGCCCTCCGTCCCTCCCCCTGTCCCGCCTCCGCTTCACTGCCCTCCAAGACTGTATAGAGCATTTGGATCTATTGGATCTCACTTCAGCTAGAGATCGTTTTTTGTTCATTTATTTGACATTTTTCTGGTTTAATCATGAAAGATTCAAATTATTAACAAATAACAGTTTCTGTTCTTTACACCATGACAATAACCATTAATTTAAAGAAACAAGTCTACTTAACCTTTCGTGTCCTCGTTGATACATAGGCAGTGGTCCTGACACAATGATCATAGCCATGGGTGTCGGCATCTTGATCAGGCTCCTGAAGTTCCTCTTCAGTGTCTCAATCTGCCGAAGCATGGTGTCATTTAATTCGGCGTTGACTGCTCTGGGGCTCTCGTCAACCTTCAGGATCACAGGTATCTGCACAGAAACATCAAGAACACAAGCTCTAGGGAAACAGTGAGTGCGCACTTTACCTTTGGCTAACATAGCACAGACATTTCGGATGATGGAGAAGATGACGATCACAGCGTCACATTCTGTCTCAGGGAGGGGAGCGAAACAGTCCCAGGTGGAGATCTCGAAGACCGGAGGGGGAGAAGTCGGATATACCTTTCAGCATTGATGGTGCCTTTCCAGATGTGTAAGCTGCCTATGCCACTCGCGCTCATTCAACCCCATACCATCAGAGATGCAGGCTTCTGAACTGAGCACTGATAACACCTTGGGTTGTCCTTGTCCTCTTTATTCCGGATGACATGGCATCCCAGTTCTCCAAAAAGAACTTCAAATTTTGATTAGTCTGAGCACAGAAAAGTTTTCCACTTTGCCAAAGTCCATTTTAAATTAGCCTTGACCAAGAGAAAACGCCTGCGCTTCTCGTTCATGTTTAGACATGACTTCTTTTTTTATCTATAGAGTTTTTGCCGGCAACGGCGAATGGCTGGGTGGATTGTGTTCACCGAAAATGTTATCTGGAAGTATTCCTGGGCCCATGTTGTGATTTCCATTACATTAGCATTCCTGTATGTGATGCAGTCCTGTCTAAGGGCCCGAAGATCACGGGCATCCAGTATGGTTTTCTGGCCTTGACCCTTACGCACAGAGATTGTTCCAGATTCTCTGAATCTTTGGATGATATTATGCACTGTAGATGATGATAACTCCATACTCTTTGCAACTACTTTCTGATATTGCTCCACTATTTTTCGCCGCAGCATTGGGGGAATTGGTGATCCTCTGCCCATCTTGACTTCTGAGAGACACTGCCACTCTGAGAGGCTCTTTTTAAACCCAATCATGTTGCCAATTGGCCTAATAAGTTGCAAATTGGTCCTCCAGCTGTTCCTTATATTTACATTTAACTTTTCCGGCCTCTTATTGCTACCTGTCCCAACTTTTTTGTAATGTGTAGTTCTCATGAAATCCAAAATGAGCCAATATTTGGTATGACATTTTAAAATGTCTCACTTTCAACATTTTATTTGTTATCTATATTCTATTGTGAATAAAATATAAGTTTATGAGATTTGTAAATTATTCCATTCCTTTTTTACTCACAATTTGTACAGTGTCCCGACTTTTTTGGTTATTTTTTGTATATTTATGTTCAGTACTTGGCATAGAAAATGACATATATATATATATATATATATATATATATATATATATATATATATATATATATATATATATATATATATATATATAGCCATTACAGTTAAATTACTGAACCTAAACATAGGAGCCTGATAAAAATGTTAAGTTTATAAGAAAATTTCAGACAGCACATAGAGGTTTTTGCATCCAAACATTTCAAATAAATAAACTGATATTAACTCAGCTAGTTATTTAAATTAGAGAACTTTATCATCCAAAGGCAGCTACAATACATACATTTAAATCTTCATTTTGTCAATAGACCAAACAGCAGATGGGCTGGATGAAATGCAAATTCATTCTGTGCAGGTGGCGCTCAAGGAACAGCAGTGATGCATTGTTTCCTTGATTACAGCTGTAAACACATGCATTATACAGAGGCAAGATTGAAGTAAAATGCCATCTAAACTGTTTCTTAAGACAGTCAGTTCCCCTCAGAGATACATTTATACTTTGCGCATCATGAACAGAGAGCTTGCTCTGTCTGCTAATGTATTTTCTCTTCTTTGTGTCTCTTGCCTCTGTTAATGCCGTTTACAGACTCTGAAATAAATAAAAAATATCTGCTTCCAATTTATGGCCGATAGTCAATCCGTGCATCTCTGCTAAAATTCCAATATTAAACTGCTTTTATTTTGGTGGTTTGTCAGCAAATAAATAAATGCGCTGCATGTTTCAGAGTGAAGCACTGCGTTTCATGGGCTGCACTCGAACACATTACCCCTTCACTCTGTAAACTGCAGCACATATATTAATTTCATTAAATTGCAACCTTTGCAAAATGACTATGGCATTCAGCCATAGTGCAAATTTTTTTTTTATAATAATCAAAAATTGATTATTTTGATTATTTTTATTAATCACTCCGCCCAAGTAGCCACTCCGCCCAGGTAATGTTAGCTGTGCTCCTACACCTAGTAAGAATATAGTTCCCAGTATTTATACGATTAAAAATAATCTCTGTCTCATATAGCCTTGTTATTTGTACATGCTATGACTATACAGATCACAACATGTAAATAGGAACATGTTTGTTTTATTTTGTCACTTATTGGGATTACTATGCTACCATTATCCATTTACATCCAGTCTTTGTGCTAAGCTAGGCTAGCGGTGGGTGCGTCAAATAACACTTACAGAACGCACAGAAATGAAAAAGATATGTATGGACTTATCTAACTCTGGGGGATACTGTGAATAAGCTAAAGTCCCAAAAAGTCGGAGTGTTCCTTTAATGAGCGAGGATTCATAACTAAACACTGAATTAAACCTCAACAGACATGTCTGGGATTGTCTAAATTTCTCACTACTGCAAAAACATGCTGTAAACAGGAACATTTCACATTCTCCACAGCTCAAACTCAAAACAATGGAGCTTTAGTGAAATCTATTTGGAAAATAATATTATTTCAGTGCAGTACCAACTGAGGGTGCTCTTGCTTTCATTTCAGCGTGCTAATATTTAAAATTGACTGTGATTGACCTTTTTTTTAAACAAGAAATTACCTGTGATCAAACTGTCAGGAACCTGCCCTGACAGTCTTGTCTTTGTTCAATGTTTGTTTTGTGTCTAAGCACATGGTTCTTTCTCTGTTTGTGTCTGCCACGTGCTCCTCTTGTCTCACCTCCTTGTTTCCCCTGGTCACACCCCCTTGTTTAGCCCATGTCTGCCTGATTGTTTTCACCTGCTCCTCGTGTGTGCTGCTCCATGTATTGGGTTCCCTTTCCTTGTGTCTCTGCCTGATTTGTTTTGCTGCTTACCTGTCTCTTGGTTCAGAACTTATCCCTTTGATCTAGATCATTATTTTTGATCTATTATTTAGTTATTTTATATACTTTTTAGACTTGAGCTTTGTCTAGTTTAAAAAGAAAGAAAAGAATGTGTATTTTTTTGCATTCTAATCTAGTTTTGTTTCTCATTTGATTTAGATTTTCATTTACTCTTGTTTTGGGGATTCCAGTTTTGGATCTTGTGTTTTGTGTTTTTTTATTGTTTTTTTTTTTATTTATTTTTTTATATTGGATTTATTTATTAATTATTCCCTGGCCACTGAACCCCACTGCCTGGATGCAGCTCACCTCTCTAACATGTCTCTGGTCCCATTAATCTCTAGTTACGGGTTACGGGTTTCCTTAGTGTCTGCCTGGTCCTTCTTGAACTGTCTCTGTGGCCATCCCTCCTGCCTGTATTGTTGTCTGCCCTTCTGTTTGAACTGTTTCACTGAAAATTCCCCCAACTGTTCCAGTCTATGTGTTTTTGTTAATAAAATACCCTTGTCTGCTCATTCTGCATTTGGGTCCCATTTCTTGCAGATCCCTGACACAAACATTATTTGGCGAACTACCGGTTGAAGACCCTTAAAGACATTTGATTCTATTATTCAAATTGATGGATAAGCAATATTTAAATGCCACTGATGTTGACAATCGAAATAAACTCATTCAACTTGAAATATTCCTAAAAAATTCATCATTATATTGTCATCTGTGTCCACAGGTTTGGACTGGGCACAGAAGTTTGCAGGTACAATGTGACTGACAGCAGTATCTGCCAATACACCAGTTTGAATAATACTTGTTTATAATTTTATAATCTGTATTATATGAACATGTTTGTTCTGAAGGTGACTGATAATGTTTATTCACTCATCTAGTGGATGTGACTCTGGATCCTGATACAGCTGGTCCATATCTCATCCTGTCTGATGATGGAAAACAAGTCAGTGATGGAGATATTGAGCAGGACGTCCCAGAAAACCCAAAGAGATTTGATAACATTTGTGTCCTGGCAAAGGAGGGACTCAATTCTGGGAGATTTTACTATGAGGTGCAGGTGAATGGAAAGACTGGGTGGGATTTAGGAGTGGTCAGAGAATTCATTAACAGGAATGGAGATATTACACTAGCTCCTGAGAATGGTTTCTGGACTCTGATTCTGAGGAATGAGAATGAGTATGTAGCTTGTGATGATCCACCTGTATCTTTCTCTCTGAAAGTGAAACCTGAGAAGGTGGGAGTGTTTGTGGATTATGAGGATGGTCTGGTCTCTTTTTATGACGTGGAGTCCAGATCTCATATCTACTCTTTCACTGGTCAGACTTTCACTGACAAACTCTATCCATATTTTAGTCCAGACCTTAATGAACGAGGTAGAAACTCAAACCCACTTATCATCACACCTGTCAATAACAAATGAGATGATCAGTAAATTTCCCTGAATTATGGAACATGAAATCTGGAAAGATTTACTATACAATGGCCGTTCTTGTGGGGATATATACAGTATATATATATATATATATATATATATATATATATATATATATATATATATATATATATAGTATGCATATTAGTAATATCAGACTGGACCATTAAAACCCTACACAGGATTTTCATTTCCACAAATGGAAGCTAATTTCTATAAATACTGAAATGTTTTGACCTGGTGCCTAGATTACAGTTTTTTGTTTATTTTACATTTTGTCATAATATTTCATACAAATAACTGTCTATTGGCATTTTCTTTTTCTCTATATTTTATAACTCTTTATTTTATATCTCTTAATTATTATTGTTATTGTTACCTTTAATTATAGGTTTGTCTGCACTGTGTCTGTACTTGCTGTACAGGAAGCTCCTGACACCGAGATGAATTCCTTGTGTGTGCAAACAATAATAACAATAAAGCTCTTTCTGATTCTGATTCATAACCTCATACAACCTCAGTTCCGAAAAAATTTGAGACACTGTGTAAAATGTAAATGAAAACAGTACAATGATTTGAAAATCTCACAAACCTATATTTTAATTTACAAATCTCAGAGCGCCATCACGGCTAACCCGGAGTCTCTGTTTGTATTGCGCCAGCAAAGGGCATGATATCAGAGAGTGCCCCATCCGTGCCTTGGTGAGTTTGGTTCAGCCAGAGAAACATATACACATATACACTACAAAAGTTAAGTGATCGTCCCATAATTTCTCTGTTACAGTGTTTGCCCTTCTCGACTCTGGGTCAGCCGGGAACTTCATCTCAGCCCAGATCTGCCAGCAGTGTAACATCTCGAAAGAGCGCATCTCACAGAGACTAAAAGTGCAATCAGTGACAGGAATACCCCTAAATCACTTGTCGACCAACATCGCACCAGTGAAATCACTCTCACAGTGGGTATTCTACATCAGGAGAGAATTAAACTTCTGGTCCTGGAGAATTCCACCAGAGACGTGATCCTTGGGAGGCCCTGGCTTATCGAACATCACCCGGAGCTCTCTTGGGACACTGGAGAAGTGAAACGTTGGAGTAATCACTGTTTCCCACATTGTTTCCCTGAAATGCCGGAACCTCATTGTCCTCCTATGAAGGTATTCAGTACCTCAACAGAAAGTCCTCAGGATAATGTTTCTGTCTCTATCCCTCCAGAATATGCTGAATACAAAGATGTCTTCTGTCCCAAGAGAGATTCAAAACTACCACCTCATCGGCCATGGGACTGTGCGATTACCCTTCCAGGTGAACCAGTGCTAAAAGATAAGGTCTACTCACTCACCATCCCGGAACAAGGTGCAAATTCTCCTGCTGCTTCAACATTTTTCTTTGAGGCAAAAAAGGATGGAGGACTTCGACCCTGTATTGACTACAGAGGGTTAAACGCCATCACCAAAACGTTTCGCTACCCACTTCCTCTCATACCAGTGGCGCTAGAACAGCTCCGTGGTGCTAACATCTTTAAAGTTAGATTTACCCAGTGCCTATAATTTAATCAGAATATGTGACTGTGACAAGTGGAAGACGGTGTTTGTGACCCCTACTGGCCACTGGGAATATTTAGTCATGCCATATGGCCTTATCAAAGCACCGTCCATGTTCCAAGATTTCATGCATCCCATATTTCATGATCTGCTGAATCGCTAATAACCAAAGTTCATGTCTCTCCAGGCACTGGTCATCTCGGTATCCATCAAACCCTCTCTCTGACTGATTTTCTAAGATGCTGAGACTGATACCCCTTAAGGGATTACTGACTGCCATGGAAATTGCTGAACTTTTATTCCAACACATGTTCAGATATTTCGGCATCCCTGAGGACATTGTATAAGAGAGGACACAGTTCATCTTTGGAGTGTGGAAATCATTCTTCAAACTTCTTGATGTGTCCATAAGTCCTCAGGTTTTTTTTTTCCCCCAGACCAACGGCCAGACATAGAGGAAGATCCAGGAAGTGAGTCGCTTTCTCCGAACCTTCTGCCATAGCCACCAGGACTCTTGGAGGCAGTTCCTGACATGGGCCGAGTATAGGGACGGGTACCAAAACCCGGTATTAAACTGGCCCCGGGGCTAAATTATGAAAGACCGTAGTATCAGTAAGATCTGACGGTATCGGTTCTGCTTTCGGTACTGGGGAAAAAAAAAATAATGTACTATGTATTTTAGCTTAATAATGTTGTCGTGCACATTTAATCTCGCCAAACATTTCTAATGTGCGATCATATTAAGAGGTTTGTCCGTGAGATCTGCATGAACTCTCATGCGTGCCGTGGAGGCTGTCTGTCAGTCTCACACACACACACACACACCACAACGAGCGCACGCACATGTATTAACTGTACGTAAACTGCTGCTTAATAATAAAGAGTGACGATGGCGAAGAAATTTGCTTAATGTTATCGTGCATATTTTATCTTACCAAACATTTTTAATTTGCGATATTATTAAGACATTTGTCTGTGAGATCTGCAAGAACTCGCATGCGTGCCGCAGAGGCTGTCTGTCAGTCACACACACACATACAAGAACGAGTGTGGTACACGCATAACAGTACGAAAACTCCCGCTTAATACAAAGAGTGACGATGGCGGAGAGAGCAAAACGTTCCAAAGTGTGGTTATACTTCACTAGAGTTAATGCTGACAACCCTCGTTGTCATAAGTGCAAAACAATATTTGCATGTAAGGGGCGGAAACACAAGCAATCTGTCAAAGCATCTTTCAAAAGGGCTTTATGTGTATCGACTGCCTAGCTAGCTCATCTCTGGTTGTTGCCCCATCTACGTCAGGCATGTATGCTAAAATCATGTTGAATCAACGTTGTTCACGTCATTAAAAATAAATGTAAAATTTCCCTGGTTTGCTAACCTTATGTAGAAATTCTGTTGATTTCTTTTGGGAAAAATGAGAATGAAATCAACATATTTTCTACTTGTTTTTAAAATTCCAAACAAGGAAAAATCAGTATATAAATGTGAACATTTATTACATTTATTACTTAAATGCACAGCACCTGTGCAGTCTGTTTACAAAATAGCCAATTGCCACATTTTGCAACCTTTTTATTATATATATATATATATATATATATATATTTTTTTTTTTTTTTTTTTTTTTTTTTTTAAGCTGCAGCTTCTATGAATCAACCAACTCCTCCTAACACCTAAGCCCATTATTAATTTTACATAAAAAAAATAAAGAAATGTTAATTCTGTTCTCAACTTGTTCTTAAAAAAACACACACACACAACACAAAGTACTGATAAGAATACAGTTAAAGTACCGGACCATTAAGCAGTTTCGGTAAGAGTAGTAATACCGTTAAAACCTTAACGATACCCATCCCTAGCCGAGCATGCACAGAATTCTCTTCGCCAACAGCCCACCGGCCTTTCCCCCTTTCAGTGCGTGCTCTGCTACCAACCGCCCATGTTCTCATGGACTGAGGAACCCAGCACTGGTTCAGAGAGAGCAAGAGGGTCTGGCACTTCGCACACCATCTTCAGGCAGCTGTCCAACGCCACCAGCGGCAGGTGGACGGCAGACGTGGCCTTACACCCAACTTCAAAGTTGGGGACAAGGTCTTGTCTATCGACACGGAACATCTGTCTCCACCTGCCCTGTCGAGGCTGAGTACCAAGTACATTGAACCATTCATCATCAAGGAGGTCAATCCGGTAGCCTTCCAGCTCCGTCTCCCTCCCCACTACTGGATTCATCCGGTATTTACCATTTCACAATTCAAGCCATATCACTCACCTGTCACTTCAGTTCCTCCAGAAGTGGTGAAGAAGCCCCCCCCTCTCTGGACAAGGAAGCCACGGTCTACACTGTCCGGCAGCTCCTGGACTCCAGGCATCAAGGTGGACTGCTGGAGTACCTGGTAGACTGGAAAGGATGAGGTCCAGAGGAGCGCTCTTGGGTACCCCGGGACGACATACTCGATCCAGAGCTCCTGCGGGACTTTCATCTTGCCCAACCTGGTAACCTGATTAATTTGCAGTACTGGTCACTCCTCATTACGCACTCACCACAAAAGCCACCAACAAAGACACTGTCCGGTCTCGTCTATGTTACCTGGAGTAACGGTGTGGACTAAACCTGACTCTCTCTTACCTCTTGGAGGATTCTGTCGTCTTCATCAAGTGGATACTTTGGAAAATCAACTACCTTTTTACCTCTGGTGACTTTGGAGTGTGTCTGTGTGCCTGCGGCTTCTCCTTGGACTGCCATTCATCTCTCATTTGCCAGTTAATCCCATCCTTCCAATAAAATGTCCTGGCTTTCATTTAATATCTGTCTCCGTTGTCGTCTGTGTGTGACACTGCCAATATAGATTAAAATAAAAATAGAACTTGCATAAATGTTGCTAGAAATATGAAAAATCTGTCAATACTGATTACTAAAAATAAATATTTACCCAAAATCGTAAATATCTCCCAATACAAAATAATAATATAAATAAATATTGCCCAAATATTACATTTCTGCCAATATCAATTAATAAGTAAATATTGCCCAAAAAGTCAAATATAATAAATATCTCCTGATGCATCAAATATCTGCAAACAGCAAAATGAAATGTCTACCAAAATTGACTGGTTAATAAATAAGAAAATCAACTAACAAACAAATATTGCCTGAGATATTAAATATCTGCCACTGCTGGTAAAAATATAGACATAATCACCCTGTAATATGACTATATATATTACGCATCCCGGACATGTTTTATATGTGCTTTAATATTTGAGGTTTATTTTCCAGCAGCAGAAAGAGAAAATGAGTAGAAAAAGAGTTTTGTTCTGAGTGGACATAATTTAAACATTTAAGTGTAAAATGTTTACTGCAAGTAGAAAAAAAAATCATTCACTTTCAGCACCAAAACAAAGAGACCGGTGAAGCACTTCTAAATGTCTGTAGATAAATTTATTTCAAATTTCAACATAAAACACAGTTGATTTCACTCTGAGAACAAAACAAAGCATCTCTCCAGAGTGAGACGAGACTAGTGAACATGAAGTGTAGACGTGTAGATGAGTGACGTCTGTACACCAGCTGACTTGTGTTCGCCAGTGAAAACTAACATCTGTACAAAATATTGAACATGTTAAACAGCACACGTCACAACCTGCTAGTCATTACACGCATGTTAAATAACCATTCAAAGAAATAATTCTCCAAAGTATTCATATTTGTTCATAATTCACTCACCCACAGGCCACGAAAGATAAAGAGGAGTTAATTTTCAGAAGATTCAGAAAAATGGAAATCAATGGATGTTCTGCAGTGAATGGGTGCCATCAGAATGAGAATCCAAACAGCTGATAAAAACATCACAATAATCCACACCACTCCAGTCCATCAGTTAACATCTGGAGAAGACAAAAGATGAAACAAATCCAGCATTAAGACGTTTTTGGCAAAAATAAGAGTACATAATCCATAATAACACTCCATCCAGTGAAAAAGTGTTCTGGTCTGAATCAGGAGAGAAATCTGCACAGATCAAACTGAGTTTAAACAGCTTTAAACAAATATGTGGGTGGATTTTGATCCGAGAGACAACAGGAGATGCACTTTTTCACTGGAGGAAGTGTTATTATGGATTATGGACTATTTATTTTACTGTAGTACATCTTAATGCTGGATTTGTTTAATCTTTTGTCTTTTCCAGATGTTAACTGATGGACTGGAGTGCTGTGGATTATTGTGATGTATTTATCAGCTGTTTGGACTCTCATTCTGACGGCACCCATTCACTGCAGAGCATCCATTGATGACACACTGATACAATGCTACATTTCTCCAAATCTGATGAACAAACTGACAAACTCATCCTAATCTTGGATGGTTCTAAGGTGAGTGAACTGTCAAATAACTTTTTGGTGAACTATTGCTTTCAAGTGGCAGTATGTGAACAATAATGTCTTGGTGAAACTTCAGTATAAATCCAACTGAAAAAAAATGGTCAGTAGGCTAATCATTTTACTATATATATATATATATATATATATATATATATATATATATATATATGTGTGTGTGTGTGTGTGTGTGTGTGTGTGTGTGTGTGTGTGTGTGTGTGTGTGTGTGTGTGTATATATATATATATATATATATATATATATATATATATATATTTGGGCGTAGGTTTAGGGGGGGACGCTAGGTACTAGTCGTCCCTATCAATATTTTGAGATGACAAATTTGTCCCCACCAATATTTAGCGAGCTCCTTTGCACTGCTATTTGGATCGATTCTAACGGCCAGGACGACGACAGTACAAGAAACGCCGTAATTTGATTGGCGGCGGGGTATCTGACAGACTACACGCGCGGGCCGGGTTTGCCCATTTTTGTACTTTGTGGATGCCACCCAAGAAGAAGAAAGGGGACATAAGAAGCTTTCTCATAAAGCAGAGTCAGAGTGTAATTAGGCAAAATAACTAGCTAGCCACAAAAAAAACTAGCAGTAGTGACTGACCAGGCTTTCAAATGCATATTCTGTGGAAAATAGTATTAACTGGTGATAGTATTACCCAGATAGAATGCTACGTTAGCAAGTACCTGAACGTCAATTAGCCTGTAAGTTACCTTAACTTAGAATCTTGCAGTCAACATAAACGTGAGTGTACTGGAGGGTAAATAGTGTTTATAATAGAAAAAGATTATTATATTTATTTAGATTTGTTTCCTTGTGGCAGAATATTTTTTGTTAGTGTAAATACTAATGTACATAATAATTTATCTTAATAAAACATTTGGTTGTTCAGCATTACACAGTCTCAGATTTTTATTTTTTGAGAGTGCATTGAGATTATACAGTTATACTAAATCACCATTAAATCACTGGTATCTTACAAACAAAATAATTCCGGGGGGGTTATGGGGGTGTCCCCACCAAAGCTGAGACCAAACCTACGCCCATTGTGGATGGATTTATCAACTGAGAAATAAAGTTGAACAGAAATTATCATGAACTCTTAAAGATGCTGATGAAAAGAAAAGGTAATATTGCATATAAAATTATATCTAAGTATGAACTAACTTGCGCAATACAGTAAATATTCTTACTCAGTGAAAAAATGTTTGGCTCAGTTTACAGAAAAGTGTACGGTACACATCCTTTCATTATGATGCAACATTGTTTCCTCTTCAGGTGAGTATTTAACATCTTTATTATTGTGGGGATTAGTGTGTAAGTGCTATAAACACACACACACACACACACACACACCAGTCAGAGTTTGGGATCAGAATTATTTATTTTGATGAAAAAAATGATTATTATTTATTTTATTTATTTACAGGAGTTTACTCATCGAAACTACATTTATTTGATCAAAAGTGCACGGAAAAAAGTGAAATATTATTATGAAGTAAAACAACATTTTTCTATTTTAATATACATTAAAATCTATTTTATTTCTGTGATTTTCAGCATCATTACTCCAGTCTTCAGTGTCACATGATCTTCAGAAATCATTATAATATGATGATTTATTATCAGAGTTTTGCTGCTGAAACTGTGATATTCTTTCAGGATTCTTTGATGAATGAAAAGTTAAAAAGAAGAGAATTTATTTAAAATAATAGTCTTTTCTAACAATAAACACTAGAGTTCAAAACTTTGTGGTCAGTAAAATTTATTCTTTCTTTCTAGAAAAAAAATAGAACTCTTTTAGGATGCATTGTTGATTGTTTTGATTCAGATCGGCACTTCGGAGCATGTTCGCGACTCAGTTAATTCAGATCAGGACTTCGGAGCCTGTTCGCGACTCCGTTGATTCAGATCGGCACTTCTGAGCATGTTCGCGACTCGGTTGATTCAGATCGGCACTTCGGAGCCTGTTCGCAACTCGGTTGATTCAGATCGGCACTTCGGAGCATGTTCGCGATGCGGTTGATTCAGATCGAGACTTCGGAGCCTGTTCGCGACTCCGTTGATTCAGATCGGCACTTCGGAGCCTGTTCGCGACTCGGTTGATTCAGATCGGCACTTCGGAGCCTGTTCGCAACTCGGTTGATTCAGATCGGCACTTCGGAGCATGTTCGCGATGCGGTTGATTCAGATCGGCACTTCGGAGCCTGTTCGCGACTCGGTTGATTCAGATCGAGACTTCGGAGCCTGTTCGCGACTCCGTTGATTCAGATCGGCACTTCGGAGCATGTTCGCGATTCCGTTGATTCAAAACGCACGTCCTGATTTTGCCAAGTCCGATGTGTTCCTAGGTCAACATATTTTGTTGACCCTGGAACAACATTTTACTCCAAAAATATATTCTTAACCATATCCCTACACCTAAACCTAACCTTAACCATGAGTAATCCCTAAAATCAGAGGAAATGATAGATGAATGACACTGATGTACAACCACCAAACACTGATTTTAAGCATAAACTTCACAAAATCTATAAACTGGTTCTTCAAATCTGATTGGTTAATCACAATGTTGTCCCAGGAACATGTCTCACTTGGTAAAATCAGGTTAGGCATTCAAAACGGCACTTCGGAGCCTTTTCGAGACTCGGTTGATTCAGATCGGGACTTCGGAGCCTTTTCGCGACTCGGTTGATTCAGATCGGGACTTCAACGCCTGTTTGTGATTTTTTAAAATTCAGATCTGGACATCGGAGCAGGAAGTTTTTGTCAAACAGTTCATTGGTGATAAATGAATATTTGGACCTGAGGCTTATTGTTTTTACTTGTAGGTTTGATTTTTAAATGATTTCAATGACTTTTGAAAGTGAAGCCTTCTTGTACCTCAGTTGCATGTGTTGTGTTTTATTAATTGTGGATGAATTTATCATCTAAAGTTGAATAGAAATTATCATGAACTCTTAAAGATGATGATGAAAATAAAAGGTAATATTGCATATAAAATTATATCTAAATATGAACTAACTTGCGCAATACAGTAAATATTCTTACTCAGTAAAAAAAATGTTTGGCTCAGTTTACAGAAAATTGTACGTCACACATCCTTTCATTGTGATGCAACATTTTTTCCTCTTCAGGTGAGTATTTAACATCTTTATTATTTTGGGGATTAGTTTGTAAGTGCTACACACACACACACACACACACACACACCGGTCAGAGTTTGCGATCAGAATGATTTATTTTGATGAAAAAAATGATTATTATTATTTATAATGCAGTTTCGATGAGTTTACTCATCGAAACTGCATTTATTTGATCAAAAGTACAGGGAAAAATTGAAATATTATTATGAAGTAAAACAACATTTTTCTATTTTAATATACATTACAATCTATTTTATTTCTGTGATTTTCAGCATCATTGCTCCAGTCTTCAGTGTCAGATGATCTTCAGAAATCATTATAAAATGATGATTTATTATCAGAGTTGTGCTGCTGAAACTGTGATATTCTTTCAGGATTCTTTGATGAATGAAAAGTTAAAAAGAAGAGAATTTATTTAAAATAGAAGTCTTTTCTAACAATAAACACTAGAGTTCAAAAGTTTATGGTCAGTAAAATTTATTCTTTCTTTATAAAAAAAATAACTCTTTTAGGATGTATTGTTGATTGTTTTAAAATATGGAGTGCCACAAGGATCCGTCCTAGATCTCCTTCTATTTTCAATGTACATGTTGCCCCTTGGTAATATTATTAGAAAATACGGAATTAGCTTACACTGTTATGCTGATGATACTCAGCTATATATCTCAATGAGACCAGATGAAACTTCCCAGTTATCTAAGCTAACAGAGTGTGTTAAAAATGTAAAAGATTGGATGACAAATAATTTTCTCCAATTAAATTCAGATAAGACAGAGATATTAATTATTGGACCAAAAAACACTACACAGAAACTTGTAGATTACAATCTGCAACTAGACAGATGTACTGTTACTTCCTCTACAGTCAGAAATCTGGGTGTTACATTAGACAGCAATTTGTCTTTTGAAAATCATATTTCCAATGTTACAAAAACTGCATTCTTCCATCTTAGAAACATTGCCAAGCTACGAAACATGTTATCTGTTTCTGATGCAGAAAAGCTAGTTCATGCATTCATGACCTCTAGACTGGACTATTGTAATGCACTTCTAGGTGGTTGTCCTGCTTCGTCAATAAACAAGCTACAGGTAGTCCAAAATGCAGCAGCTAGAGTCCTTACCAGGTCAAGAAAATATGATCATATTACCCCAATTTTACAGTCTCTGCACTGGCTACCTATTAAGTTCCGTATCAGTTACAAATTATCATTACTTACCTATAAGGCCCTAAATGGTTTAGCTCCTGCGTACCTAACTAGCCTTCTACCACGTTACAACCCATCACGCACCCTAAGGTCACAAAACGCTGGACTTTTGGTCGTTCCTAGGATAGCAAAGTCCACTAAAGGAGGTAGAGCTTTCTCACATTTGGCTCCCAAACTCTGGAATAGCCTTCCTGATAATGTTCGGGGTTCAGACACACTCTCTCTGTTTAAATCTAGATTAAAAACACATCTCTTTCGCCAAGCATTCGAATAATGTATCTTTTTAATTGTGAGTGTAGTTGCATCTGATCAAAGGTGCATTTTTATTCATTAGCTTGGGTTAAACTAATTTTACTTTGTTGGATCAGCAGCTATGCTAATGATGTCTGTATTTTGTTTCTATGTTTCGCCGAATCCCGTGGTAACTAGGATTTACACAAGCTCCAGTCTGGATCCAGAAAACCTGAGAATAGATGATGCTGACCCCTCAGAGGACCCCAGATGATGCTAACCCTGAATCAACAAACAGAACTAACAATTATTGCTAAATGTGTGACTGAATCATATAATAACTTAATTAATAATATTGATAGTTCATCGTCTAGCTGACTACGTCTTGTATTATTTTTTTATTTTTTTCTAAAATCCTGTCAAATGTGCACAAACTACTAGCTACTACTTTTCTGTAAAGTTGCTTTGTAACGATTTGTTTTGTAAAAAGCGCTATACAAATAAACTTGAATTGAATTGAATTGAGAAATCTTAAGCTAAGAAAAAGAGTGAGGATGACCTTTTTGGTATGGATGATGTCAGCATGATTGCTAACTACACCCACAGTGATTGGCTGATAAGGGATGGATCTCTGTCAGTTATTTTTATAATAGAAATATTGTAGAATGAGATATCATGTTGCCATAATCAATAAAGATTTCAAAATAAAAATGTTGCAATATTCAAATAAAGTTTAAACTAGAGCGTCACTAATTAAACAAGCATATGTTCAGCTAATTGTCAGCTTCTACATGTCTGCATCTTATAAATAATTGTTATATGTATAAGCAGCCTTTTAATTAACAGACTAGAATTATTATGGCTGATATGACAGTAAGATTTGGTACAAAGGTAAAAGAAATCCAAACTGGATTGCTGTGGAAACAGCCATTTTAGGATTGTTTAGGATTTGGTCTTTGTGATTTAGGTGTCCTCTTGACTACAACTAACTTTTCACAGATTTAAGAGCTGATTTTTACATAAAAACACTTTACGAAGTACTTGAAGAAGAGTCAAAGAGTCCTAAAGATGTGGAGTTAGGAGCAACATTTAGTTTCACTTAAAATATTTTGTGAAAATGGCCCCTGGTGTTTATACCCTGTTATCTAGTTATGAAGCACTGCAGAATAATTTATGCCAATATTATCTAATTTATTTTCTACATTAAATATTATTTGTTTGACTCTTCCACATACTTAATATGCCTATTATCATTAGCGAAATCATGAACCTCATTTTCGTAACCTATGTATCATTACCGCAACGTGTTCTTTTAAGATTTATTTAAGAAACTGAAAAATAGTAGTCTGCTTTTAAATGTATGTGCAGAATCTATACATTATGTTCTTTCAGGTTTGCAACATCATTTTGAAAATATTTCAGTTTTTACTGAAAAAAAAAAATAAAAAAATTGGCTGCAAAATGCAGAAGGTGTTGCGGTAATGAGAGAAATAATTGAAAATCACATAAAAATGTTATTATAAAAATATATTTTATTCCAGAGTTTCAAGTAACTGTGCATGACTGTTAATAAACCATTTTTAAAAATGTGAAAATTTATTATTTTTCCCCACATCACTGGACTTTTCAGAGTGTTATGGTAATGAGATTTTTAAGGACATGTTTTGGAAAATATGTTCAAAAAGTTGTTAAATTGTCAGTAAAACTTTTTTAAATTTATGGTCACTGACACTTCAGACCCGGCTCTTAATGCTTAAAAAGAAAATTTGTTGATACAAACATTTTTTTAAATGTCAAATGAAATCTTTGAAACTATGATTTCGTGAGAATCACCCAAGAATACATCCTAAAAGAGTTCTATTTTTCTTTTAGAAAGAAATAAAAACATTTTAATGACCACAAACTTTTGAACTCTAGTGTTTATTGTTAGAAAAGACTTCTATTTTAAATAAATTCTCTTCTTCTTAACTGTTCATTCATCAAAGAATCCTGAAAGAATATCACAGTTTCAGCAGCACATCTCTGATAATAAATCATCATATTATAATGATTTCTGAAGATCATGTGACACTGAAGACTGGAATAATGATGCTGAAAATCACAGGAATAAAACCGATTTTAATGTATATTTAAATAGAAAAATGTTGTTTTACTTCATAATAACATTTCACTTTTTTCCCTGTACTTTTGATCAAATAAATGCAGTTTCGATGAGTAAACTCGTGTAAAAAAAATAAATAATAATAATCAGTTTTTTCATCAAAATAAATCATTCTGATCCCAAACTCTGACCGGTGTGTGTGTATAGCACACACTAATCCCCACATTAATAAAGATGTTAAATACTCACCTGAAGAGGAAACAATTTTGCATCATAATGAAAGGATGTGTACCGTACACTTTTCTGTAAACTGAGCCAAAAAAAAATTTCAATGAGTAAGAATATATACTGTATTGCGCAAATTAGTTCATACTTATATATAATTTGTTATGCAATATTACGTTTTCTTTTCATCATCATCTTTAAGAGTTCATGATAATTTCTGTTCAACTTTATTTCTCAGTTAATAAATCCATCCACAATTAATAAAACACAACACATGCAACTGAGGTACAAGAAGGCTTTACTTTCAAAAGTCATTGAAATCATTTAAAAATCAAATCGACAAGTAAAAAAAAAGGGCTCAGGTCAAAATATTCATTAATCACCAATGAACTGTTTGACAAAAACTTCCTGCTCCGATGTCCAGATATGAATTTTAAAAAAATCACAAACAGGCTCCGAAGTCCCGATCTGAATCAACCGAGTCGCGAACATGCTCCGAAGTCCTAATCTGAATAAACCGAGTCTCGAAAAAGCTCCGAAGTGCCGATCTGAATCAAAACAATCAATAATACATCCTAAAAGAGTTAAAAAAAAATTTAGAAAGAAAGAATAAATTTTAATGACCACAAACTTTTGAACTCTAGTGTTTATTGTTAGAAAAGACTTCTATTTTAAATGAATTATCTTCTTTTTAACTTTTCATTCATCAAAGAATCCTGAAAGAATATCACAGTTTCAGCAGCACAACTCTGATAATAAATCATCATATTATAATGATTTCTGAAGATCATGTGACACTGAAGACTGGAGTAATGATGCTGAAAATCACAGAAATAAAATAGATTTTAATGTATATTAAAATAGATAAATGTTGTTTTACTTCATAATAATATTTCACTTTTTTCCCTGTACTTTTGATCAAATAAATGCAGTTTCGATGAGTAAACTCCTGTAAAGAAATAAATAATAATAATAATTTTTTTCATCAAAATAAATCATTCTGATCCCAAACTCTGACCGGTGTGTGTGTGTGTGTGTGTGTGTGTATAGCACTTACACACTAATCCCCACAATAATAAAGATGTAAAATACTCACCTGAAGAGGAAACAATGTTGCATCATAATGAAAGGATGTGTGAAGTACACTTTTCTGTAAACTGAGCCAAAAAAATGTTCACTGAGTAAGAATATTTACTGTATTGCGTAAATTAGTTCATACTTAGATATAATTTTATATGCAATATAACCTTTTCTTTTCATAATCATCTTTAAGAGTCCATGATAAATTCTGTTCAACTTTATTTCTCAGTTGATGAATCCATCCACAATTAATAAAACACAACAAATGCAACTGAGGTACAAGAAGGCTTTACTTTCAAAAGTCATTGAAATCATTTAAAAATCAAATCGAATTATAAAAAAAAAGGTTCAGGTCCAAATATTCATTTATCACCAATGAACTGTTTGACAAAAACTTCCTGCTCCGATGTCCAGATATGAATTTAAAAAAATCACAAACAGGCTCCTAAGCCCCGATCTGAATCAACCGAGTCGCGAACAGGCTCCAAAGTGCCGATCTGAATCAACCGAGTCGCGAACAGGCTCCGAAGTGCCGATCTGAATCAACCGAGTCGCAAACATGCTCCGAAGTGCCGAACTGAATCAACGGAGTCGCGAACAGGCTCCAAGGTGCGGATCTGAATCAACCGAGTCGCGAACAGGCTCCGAAGTGCCGATCTGAATCAACCGAGTCGCGAACATGCTCCGAAGTGCCGAACTGAATCAACCGAGTCGCGAACAGGCTCCGAAGTGCCGATCTGAATCAACCGAGTCGCGAACATGCTCCGAAGTGCCGAACTGAATCAACCGAGTCGCGAACAGGCTCCGAAATGCCGATCTGTATCAACCGAGTCGCGAACATGCTCCGAAGTGCTGATCTGAATCAATTACGCTGGCGCCGATACAGGATGGCTGCCTCCGTGACGAGCTCTGCATATGTTTTTGTGTTTTTGTTAGTTTGTCCTGTCTTTAGTTATATTCCTGCCATCAGTTTCACCAGGGAAGAACTGCTGAACATTCGGCAGAACGCACCACAAGATGTTTTTCCGGATTTCAATTATTCAGATGTTTTAGTGAACGTTGTTATCGGAGGAGCGGCGGCGCTGATCAAACGCTTCAGGACGTGCAGACGGGGGAAGCGAGCGGGAGCGCTCGTCAGACTCAGGAAGCGCGGATTTCGAACGCTGTTGCCTAGCATCCATCTGGTAAATCTCCGCTCTCTACCCAACAAAACGGCGAACTCCTTCTGCTTTCTCGGACAAATAAGGATTTCACACACTCTGCTGCTCTGTGTTTCACGGAAACCTGGCTGAATGACACCATACCGGACAGCGCGCTCCATCTGCCGGGCTTTCAGCTGTTTAGAGCGGATCGCGATGCAGAATCAACAGGGAAATCGCGTGGCGGCGGGACATGCTTTTACATCAATGAACGGTGGTGTACAGATGTAACTGTGTTAAAGAAGACGTGCTGCTCAAATCTCGAAACACTCTTCATTAACTGCAAGCCGTTCTATTCGCCGCAGGAGTTTCCCTCGTTCATTCTGGTCAGTGTTTACATCCCTCCGCAAGCACATGTGAGCTCAGCTTTACAGAAACTCGCTGATCAGATCACAGACACAGAACAACAACACCCGGACTCTGTTTTAATCATTCTCGGGGACTTTAATAAAGCCAATCTGTCCCGTGAACTGCCAAAATACAGACAGCATGTTACTTGTCCCACAAGAGACAGTAATATATTGGATCACTGTTACACCACAATAAAGGATGCATTTCACTCTGTTCCACGAGCAACTTTGGGACGTTCTGATCACCTTCTGGTTCATCTTATACCGTCCTACAGGCAGAAACTAAAATCAGCTAAACCTGTATCAAGGACTGTAAAAAGATGGACTAATGAAGCAGAGCAGGATTTACAATCTTGTTTTGACCTCACTGATTGGAGTGTTTTTGAAGCTGCTGCCACCGATCTGGACAAACTCACAGAGACTCATGATATATCAGTTTCTGTGAGGATATATGCATTCCTACCAGGACTCATCTAAATTACAATAATGACAAACCGTGGTTCACTGCAAAACTCAGACAGCTCCGTCAGGCCAAAGAAGATGCTTACGTGAAGGGGGACAATGTCTTGTATAAACAGGCTAAATACACATTGGAAAAAGAGATCAAAGTGGCAAAGAGGAATTATTCTGAAAAAATAAGGACTCAGTTCACTTCCAACGACTCCGCATCAGTGTGGAAAAGTCTAAAGAGGATCACCAATTACAAGACACCACCCCCCAGCACTGTAGAGAATCAACGACTGGCAGACGATCTGAACGAGTTTTACTGCAGGTTTGAAAGAACACCCATCACCTGCCCTGAACACCTCCCCACACAACCATTCACACCATTCACAACTCCTGCAACCAGCCCTGAATGCCTCTCCAAACTACCGTTCACACCATTAACAGCTCCTGCAACCCATCCTGAACACCTCTCCAATCAAGCACTCTCACCATTCTCACCTCCTGCATCCCCCCTCTCAGGTGGGGCACCTGCAATTCAGATCAGCGAGGATGCGGTGCACCAGGTCTTCCGGAAGCAGAAAAGGAAAAAAGCACCAGGCCCAGATTGTGTTACACCAGCCTGTCTGAAATCCTGTGCTGACCAGCTGGCCCCCATCTTCACACAGATCTTCAACAGATCGCTGGAGCTGTGAGAAGTCCCTTCATGCTTCAAACGCTCCACCATCATCCCCATCCCTAAGAAACCCAAAATTACAGGACTAAATGACTACAGGCCTGAGGCTCTAACGTCTGTAGTCATGAAGTCATTTGAAAAACTGGTGCTGGGCCACCTGAAGGACATCACTGGGCCCTTGCTGGATCCTCTTCAGTTTGCCTACAGAGCAAACAGGTCTGTGGACGATGCAGTAAACATTGGACTACATTATGTTCTGCAACACTTAGATAGACCGGGGACTTATGTGAGGATCCTGTTTGTGGACTTCAGCTCGGCCTTCAACACGATCATCCCAAACCTCCTCCTGCCCAAACTAAATCAGCTCTCCGTGCCCACCTCAGTCTGTCAGTGGATCAACAGCTTCCTGACAGACAGGCAGCAGCTAGTGAGGCTGGGAAAATACACATCCAGCACCCGTACAATCAGCACCGGAGCTCCCCAGGGCTGTGTACTCTCCCCACTGCTCTTCTCCCTGTACACTAATGATTGCACATCTAAGGACCCCTCTGTCAAGCTCCTGAAGTTTGCAGATGACACCACACTCATCGGCCTCATTCAGGACGGTGACGAGTCTGCTTACAGACAGGAGGTAAAAGAGCTGGCTGTCTGGTGTTCGCCACTCACCATCATGAACAGCACTGTGACTGCAGGGGAGTCATTCAGGTTCCTGGGAACCACCATCTCTCAGGACCTGAAGTGGGACATTCACATTGACTCCATTGTGAAAAAGGCCCAGCAAAGGTTGTATTTCCTTCGCCAGCTGAGGAAGTTTAACCTGCCACAGGAGCTGCTGAAACAGTTCTACTCCACCATCATTGAATCCATCCTCTGCACTTCAGTAACTGTCTGGTTCAGCTCAGCTTCTAAATCTGACCTCAGAAGACTACAGAGGGTAGTCCGGACTGCTGAGCTTCTGTCACGAAAACAAATTCCCCGTATGTGTAAACATACCTGGCAATAAAGCTCATTCTGATTCTTAAAATGTACAAAGTTCCCAGAAAAATCTAATATCTGTTAATTCAGATTTATCATTATCTTTTTAATATTCAGTGCTTGTTAGATTAAATATCTTCCAAAACTGACTGGTTAATAAATAAGAAAATCAACTAACAAACAAATATTGCCTGAGATATCAAATATCTGCCACTCCTGATATATTGATAGACATAATCACCCTGTAATATGACTATATATATTATGCATCCCGGACACATTTTATATGCGTTTTAATATTTTAAGTTTATATTCCAGCAGCAGAAAGAGTAGAAAATGACGAGTAGAAAGAGTAGAGTTTTGTTCTGAGTGGACATAATTGAAACATTTAAGTGTAAAATGTTTACTGCAAGAAGCAAAAAAATATTCATACACTATCAGCATCAGAAGAAAGAGACCGGTGATGCACTTCTAAACGTCTGTAGATCAATTTATTTCAATTTTCAACAATAAACTCATTTGATTTCTCTCTGACAACAAAACACAGCGTCTCACCAGAGCGAGATGAAACTAGTGAACATGAAGAGCTTGACGTGTAGATGAGTGATGTCTGTACACCGGCTGACTTGTGTTCGCCAGTGAAAACCAACATCTGTACAAAATACTGAACATGAACATGTTAAAAAAGCACGCATGTAACAACCTGTGAGTCATTCAAAGAAATAGTTAACCAAAAAAATCATATTTGCTCATTATTCACTCACTCTCAGGCCATGGAAGATAAAGATGAGTTTCTTTTTTCATCAGATTCAGAGAATTGAAATCAACGGATGCTCTGCCGTCAGAATGAGAGTCTGATAAAAACATCACAAAAAAAGTGCATCTGGTCTGAATCAGGAGAGAAATCTGCACAGATCAAGCAGCGTTTAAACAGCTCTAAACTAATATGAGAGACAACAGCAGATGATGCACTTCTTCACTGGAGGAAGTGTTATTATGGATTATTTTAGTTAAAAACATCTTAAAGCTGGACGTGTTTCATCTTGTGTCTTCTCCAGATGTTCACTGATGGACTGGAGTGGAGAGGTTGTTCAGGTTAGAGAAATGAATCCAGACTGACGATAGAAACATACTTTACTAGAGTACAAATGCAAATAATAATAATAATAATAATAAAACAGCCGAAAACAACACTCAGAACATTTTTAGGCCAACATTTAAGATTCATGTATTTGAAGTGCATGCCAAATATCAATGCATTTGGATTATAAAGCGTTATCATAAAGAAACGAAAAAACTTAATGCGATAAGAATTTGTTAGTCATACACAACTAAAGAATAAATACTAAGAAACTGAACGTGTTTTAGGCACAATAATCAGGTTTATATATTTATTAACAATAAATCCTATTTGTCTTAATTTCATTTGAACTAACTGAATATTGCTACTTTCTTTTTAACTGAAGAAAGTTTATAATTTCTCACATACAGATTTATGCTTATTCTAAACTATTTTAATAAATGCAATAATTCAAATTTAATTTTTTAAAACCAATAGATGCTTTTTTTTGAATGCAGAAATCTGACCTTTTTCCATTTATGCATGACTGGCAAAAATGAATCACATTAAGTTTATTAGAAATTATATATGCAACTCAAATACATAAATCTTAAATTAGGTCTAAATATTTTCAGCATATTAGGCGTTTGCGTTCAAATACACTAGAGTAAAAAAAAAACAACAACAAGAAAGCACTCTTTGGTTTTGTAAATAAATCCCTTTTGTGTCTTTTTTTGTATTTTCTAAATTATATAAATTCCCTAAGTCACGTAATACCCTTTCAAACACTGTAAAGCTAGTCGACTGAGAGTCTACAGCAGGAATATTTGATAATACCGACTCCAAACGATGAGAGAATCACAAGCAGCGCGACGCGTGTGGGACGCTGATCTTCACAGCAGATGTAAAGTCTGGTGCTGAACACAACTTCTGCTCACAAACCAATGTCAAGAGGAGGAAAGGTGACCAACACGGAAACATGGTGAAGAGTGTGTGCTACATCTGGTCAGGCTGAGTGTGTGTGTGTGTGTGTTTGGGACGGAGGTCTCGTGGGGGTTTAGGTGAGTCCGATCTCCTCGAGGACGCTGCGGGGAGTCTCTGCTTCCTGTGGGAGGAAGATCAACACTTTCTCTGATCACACGCTCAAGCATCGAAATCACTCCAGAACACAACACATGCAAACCCTCCAACCCTGCTACACACCAACACACACGGAATAAGAAATGTGGGCTTTGTTTTTGCAAAAAAAAAAAAAATGTAACAATAACTAATTCATTCAATTAAGGACTTTGTTTTCATTATGTAAAACAAATACTCATTGATATTTCAAATGTTGGGTGCATTTAAAAAAATTTAATGTTGGCTTTGTTTTGTTATAAAAATCTATTTTTACTAAACAATCAGTAAATAATTCAAATTTGGACTTTGTATTAAAAAAACTAATATTTACCAAACAAACAATAAAAATTCACTTTTTTTATAAAAAAAACAAAAACAAATATTTACCTAATGAAAACCAAATAATAAAAAATTTGCCTTTAATTATAAAAACATTTACCTAACAAAAACTTAATATTTCAAATGTTAGCTTAGTGTTTTATCATTTTCAAAAATATATATATATATTTAACAAACACCAAAATAATTCTGGGTGTGTTTTTTGTTATATATATATATATAAAATAAAAAAACATTTTATACATATAAATAAATAAATACCAACAAATACTAAATATTTTAAATCTTGGCTTTGTTATAAAAAAAAAACTAAACAGCTAATCATTCAAATGGTACCTTTATTTATAATAAATATATATATATATATATATCTCAACAATCACTAAATGAAAAAGTTGCCTTTTTGTTAGAAAAACCTGATATTACATTTTTACCAACAAAAATGAGAAAAAAAATCTTTTGACTTTGTGCTTACTATAAAAAACGATATTGATCAAACAAATACTAAATAATGAAATGCTAGCTTTGTGTTTTATTATGAAGAATGCATAACTTTTTGCAGTGAATCTGCGTTAACTTTGCATTCATCATGTAAATATAAATATCTCTTATAATTGTTTTTTCTGAATGTATGCAAAACTATGAATGTTTTACTCAAATTATTTTATTTTCATTAACAGTCAACAGATCAGATCAGATCACAAACAGTGGAAAGACAAGGTGGTGATACATTGCTAATCCTGTTTTAAAGGTTTTGTCTACACTGGCCAAGAGATGACATCTGAGAACAACTTTTCCCCGCTCAGACATCATGAGTTAGAGGTCTTAGATCAAATATCAGTCTTTATCAAATAAAAACAGTGTGCTAAATATACATTCGCAATTATTGTATAGATTTTGGGCTGGTGTGTCATGCAGTGTCACCTCTCGGAGCTCAGCAGGTTTATTTGATATGAAGCACATGGAGATGTGTCACTGATGACACAAATACATTACAACACAGAACCAGAGCACAAGGTACAAGCTGAACTTACTTTGGCATCCTGAACATCATCGGGCCAATACATGGTGTGCAGGGGAGAAGAGATAGAAAGTCTGTTATTTGCAAGTTTCCAAAAATGTTTTACAATTTTTAGCCACATTAAAACTTTTTAAGTACCATCAGGAATTGTTAAAACATCAAAGATTAGATGAATACAAAGACTAGTTAACATTAATCAATCTAAACGACACAGATGCTTCAGAGGTGGAACAATTCGAAGAAAGATCACTACAAACTAAATATTTACTAACAAACACTAAATAATTCAAATTTGAGCTTTGTTTTTGTTGTAAAAAATATTTACCAAAAATATTAAATTTAATATTTGGCTTAGATTTTGTTATAAAACCTAAATATTTACAAAATAAATAAATGAGTTTTTTTTTTTTAAACACCAAATTCTGTAAATGTGGGCTTTGTTTTTGTCATTAAAACAAACTACATTTAAATGAGGGTTTTGTTATTGTTATATATTTTTTCTTTTAAAAAAAACAGTAAATAATTAAAATATGAGATTTGTTTTTGTTATAAAAATAAATATTTACCCCCCCAAAAAACATTTTAAAATATGGCTTTGTTTTTATTATTTAAAAAACTAAATATTTATCATAAAATGTTAAGTAATTCAAATGTGAGCTTTGTTGCTGTTATAAAAACTTAATATTTACCCAAAAAAAGTAAATGTGGGATTTGTTTTTGTCATAAAAATGACATTTACCAAAAATAAAATATGGGTTTTGGTTTTATGGAAATAAAAGGGTTTTCACTACATAATTAAAATATGAGATTTTTATTATAAAAACTAAGTATTTACCAACAAAACCTAAATATTTCATAAGTTGGGTTTTTCTGTTATAAAAAAATAAATAAAATAAAAAATATTTCAATGTTATCTTTGTTTTTTTTTTTTTAAACTAAATATTTACCAAAAAACAATAATTATTCAAATGTTAGGTTTTGTTTTTGTGACGAAATCTAAATATTTACCAACAGACACTAAATATTTCAAATGTTAGCTTTTTCATAAAAACAAAAGTATATTTATCATCGTGTAATTGAATAAAGTATTACAGATAATGATGATTTTAAAAGTGCACATTGAACTACACAAAAACGTTTCTCATTTAAATGGTTTTTTTTTTTTTCAAATCAAAAATGTTATTAAAGAAATTACTTTACAGCAACAAAACTCATTTCTATGGGTTAAATCAGAGAGTAAGGGGTCTTTAGTTTTCTTCATTGTTTGACTGAATGTGAGTTTGGCTCAGTGCTCTGGTCTTAAACATCAGATAAAGACACAAACATATACATACATATATATGCACATATATATATAATATAGTATTGTGGTATGAATATATAGTGTTTCCCATACATTGATGTATATATGGTGGCAGCCACAATATAAACAGTTGACCACCACAAATAGATTTGCAAAAAACGGTCCAAAATTCATGCAAAAATCCTGATTTGGCTAAATGAAACTTCAAAAGGATATGATTTCATTTAATAAATGAGTGCTGAACACTTCATGGCATCTTCATTTTATCTTACCTGCTTAAACTGACTGATAAAGTTGTATTTATGAGCCCCGTAAAATATCATATTCAGATCAGATGGCTGCTAAAAGTGCTATAAAAAGTAGAGATATAATTATGTTGTGTAAGATATTCCCCGGCCAGGTTTCATGAGCTGGTCAATCAAAACTAAAGCTATAAACACAAGCACACTTCTTCACAATTTCTCACATTTCATTTGTTTATTTCTACAGCTTTACAAAACACACGTGACTTTACATTCATTCATCGACAGATCGACTAAATCATGACTTACATTCTCATTTTTTATAGTCTCTGAATAAAATCCAAGCGGTTTTTCCTCCATATTCTCATTATATCAGATTATATGAGCCATAAAAGCCTGATGGAGCAAATATGATGCATATGCAAACTATGACATATGTTTGACTACCATTTAACATTTCAGGCATTACGGGGTTAAAAAAATACAAATTAAAAACAATTGCTTATTTGCTGTATCTTTTTTACTAAATAAATCAAGAAAGAAACTAAATCTGAAGTTGTCATGATGTGCATTTATAAAATGACTAGATTTATCATCCGCTGAACACGAGTAAACATGATTTCATGTGAGTTCACTGAGATCACATTATACAGACACCTCATATTTAATAGTACTCCGTTATTTTAAATATATACTTTCAAGAAAGCATTTGCATTGGGTTTGTAAAATCAGTTTTTATGCATGTTTTGGCCTGAGGTTTTGCTGCATTTACACAGTTTTTTTTTTTGTTTTTTTTAAGGAAAATGACGTATCGTTTCGCTAGATTAGACTTTATCCCTCGACTGGGATTGCAGTAAATTATCTGGAGATATTCATTCTGGAAGTGAACTACTACTTTAAGTTACTTGAGAATCAAATCTGCATAAAATAAAACGTCCTGTTTTCAGACACAGTTAAAACACACACACACACACACACGGTCAAACATGAACGAGACATGACGAGTGTGCAGGTGATACTGGGTCCAAGATGCAGCTCTGTGATTGGATGGTGCTGAGACAGAGGCGGAGCCAGCAGGCGTGCAGGGGGAGGGGCTCAGCATGCAGCCAATCAGTACACGGGAACGTTAAAGTACTCATGTCGGGGCTAAAGGAGAAACACACACAAAAACACACACATACACTGAAAACATGCAGACGGAGACATGCAGGACAACAGATGACATGCAACGGGAAAACAACACGACGAACCATCGACAGATCACAAACTCTGAACGCTTTTACATTCGTTCAAAATCTAATTCTGAATGCAATATAAACAATATAAATAAAATCAAAAGCCTAATGTGACAGGAAGTAATATATGTATTCAGCAAAGACGCATTAAATTGATTTTCAATGCAATATTTAAAATATTAATTATGCAAAATACATTATACAATATGACAAATATATTAAATTTTAACTAAATATGATCACTAATAACAGTCAAGTTCAAAAGGGGTCAGTATGATTTGTTTTTTTTTTATTTTAAAGAATGAATACTGTACATTAAATAGATCAGTAAAAACATTTATAATGTTACAGTAGATTTCTATTTTATTTCAGATAAATGCTGTTCTTTTGAACTTTCTATTCATCGGTGTATCCTGAAAAATAAAATGCATCACCGTTTTCACAAAAATATTGAGCAGCACAACTGTGTTCAACATTGATAATAATCAGAAATGTTTCTTGAGCAGTAAATCATCATATTTTCATGATTTCTGAAGATCATGTGACACTGAAGACTGGAGGAATGATGCTGAAAATACAGCGGAGCATCACAGAAATACATTACACTTTAACACAGAAAACTGCTGTTTTAAACCTTAATAATATTTCACAATTTCTACAGTATTTCTAACCAAATAAATGCAGTTGAGACATTTCTAAGTGACTTTTCATGGTGGTTTTAGTGCTGTGTTGGCCCTGAAGCGACAGACGCGATGTGGGAACCACAAAATAAACCATAAACTCAATGACACACAAACACAAGACAGGGCAGAATTACAAACCCATCACATCTACATTAAACTGATCATCTAGTGTTATTTCTGCTCTAACAACAGTGACACGATTCTACGGATGGAAGGAAACCCAGACCTGAAGCGCTTTAACTCTGGAACAGTCCTGTGGACTCGGACGATATGTTCGGACTCAAAACACCTGCTGGACATTAACAAACACAAAACAGAGGCGTCGTGACACCAGTGTTGGCTTTCTAGCAGCTGATAGTCTACGGATGGATCTACACACACACACACACACACACACAATCACATCCCTCCGGCTCCTGCACTAACAGAGCGACACACGGAGTAATGCAGGCATGAAAGTGCAGTTCAAACATCACTAGTCATCCAGTGCTGGTGAGTTCCCATCGAGCATCATGTCACACACACACACACACACACACACACCAAGAGCGTCCACTGTGGAGACGGGGACACACATCTGCATTACATGCATGTATTCACAGAGCGAGTTCAGACAATGTGTCATTATGATGCAAACCAATAATAGACAGAAATGACTGTTACTGGCCCTTTAAGACTGACGCTGCATCCCAGTTTGACTATTATTCATCTTATTCATATACAGTACACCAGATTAGGATTCACTTTCAAAGCTTTTATTTTGAAGCAATACTGCAGTTTTTAATTGCATGGATTAGTGGTGAATGGATTACAAGTGTACTAGTTGTGGCAAACTCTTTAAAACTATTTTATATAATACAATATACAAATGATAAAAGTAGGTAACATGCTCATTATTTAATTATGAAGCACACTCATCATTTAATTCTCAAGTAATGTATTAAAATGTAATTAAATTCTTAAAGCTACACTAAAAATTTTCCCCGAGTGTTTTGTCAACAGGAAAAGAAGTTTCATTTTTTTAGTTTGTGTTATTACACACACATACATACATACATACATATATATATATACAATACCTTTTTAATTATAATTTAATATATATTATATTTTATTATTATGTATAATTTAATTGTACTATACATTTTTTAATCAAATATAAATGTAATTACATTTTAAGTAATTTGCTGAACATGTCATAGATTCATTAATGCAACCTAACAAATGCAACCCAATTTATGAATCAGTTTATTTTACAGTCAAGACAAATTATGATTCACTTTCAATTGTTTTATTTTGAAGCAAAATCTTCAGTTTTTTTTTTTTTTTTAAATATGGAAAGGTTCAGAATGGATTACTTGTAATTGCAAACTCTGAATTATGATTTAAGTCTAATAATAATTGAATCATTTGTAAAATAATATATTATTTCAATAATTGAATTTTTAATGCAACTCTAAAAAAAAAATGTGGTGTAGAAACTATTTTCAATTAAATGTGAAATTCTGATGTAAAAAGTCAAACCATTTTATTGCAAAGCGTACTCAAATAAGTTTTTTCCTTTCAATTTTTTTCTATTTATAGCTTTGATAAACTAACTTTTACATATAGACACCGAGCTGCTCAATCTGGTGAAACAATTTTGTATAAATTTGTTTTATTGTATAATTTTGCTTTCACAAACTATTAGCCTGTGAACTGGGATGCAACCTGAATCTTGTGACCAGGTCAAAGGTCACGAGTTTAGCAGTCAAACACCCCCCCCCTCCCTCACATCAACACGTCTCCTCCAATCAGAGCGAGCGAGAGCTTCATCATGCCCAATCAGAATTCAGCTCAGGCAATTCACACCATTTACCAATAAGCTGACAGAGTGGGCGGGACTCCGGTCCCTTATAAGATCTCCTCATTGGCCAAACTGCCCCAGTCTTCAGTCTGGCTCTACTGACAGAAACACCAGCCAATCAAACAGCCCCATTCCACAAAATGTCTCCGAATCAGTTTCACAGGAGGCCAGGAACTCGAATTAAAGATTGTGATCGACTGAATGAGAATGTGGTTACAGTGACTGAACAAAAACTAAAAAGTCTTTCTTAAACAAACTCCTTAGAAATAAACCACTTAGACGAAGAATTAGAAGTCAGTAATCTCATTTGGTTCTTGGTCAAAACAACATAAGACTTCTATCCCAACTGTGAGTTGATTGAGTAGTTCAGACAAACATGAAGGCTGAGATTATGCAACTGGCCGAAGGAAATAATCACATCAACACAGTGAAAAAATTAAATATGATATTGCAAATTTATAGCATAAAAACATGCCCCATGGTCAAGGAAAATTGTGATTTCCAGGCCAATAATACATGCACTTTTAAGCCTTTTCTGCTAAACCCGTGTTAATTAATATGATACTGATAATTTGTAAATAATACTTAGATATATATTCTTTCAAATCTATTAAATACAAATGTTAAGTTTAAGTAAAAGTTTTTGCATTAATTGTTTAAATTATTATTTTTGTATTTACACAATTATTCTATAGTACAGTAAGATAGATAGTTTGATTTAATTTTACTTTTAAGATTTACTATATAGTTACTTTGTTTTGGTAATTTTTTTTGTTTTTTATAAATTTTTAAGAGTTTATTTTTTATGTGCCACGTCATTTGTCTTTTGGAGTTAAGTCATGTTTCTGATGCAATAATTCAAACATAAATTCCCATATTAAATTTTAGAGGGAAAAAAATGAGCATAAATGCATTGGTCAAAATGACGTACAGTATAAATACTGATATTAAAGAATACAACAATACTAGCTAAAATCACAATAATTAAGTGATTTCACTAGTTTATTGCATAAAGGTCTCTTTTTCTAAAGACTTTTAATGTAATAAATATACAAACAATACAGTCACAAACTGCTGAAATAGAGCAGCAGCTCATTAAAACCAAACCAGATCCACTAAACAAACACAAATCTGACCTCCGATCAGCAGATAAAGGGACAAAAATTGTTTATTCTTTGAACAAACGATGGTCAATGTTTCTATTTCCTCTAGTCTGTAACTCATGCCTAAACAACCTTAATTAAAAACAACAGCCAATCACATTATGCATTCATCAAAGGGAGACTTTTCTGATAATGTACAGGTACTAAATTAGTGAATCTCACCAAACATTCAAATCAAAATAAAAAGAAATAAGAATTCATATTTTACATAAAAACTGTCTAATAAACTAATAGTCAGAAAGGGTTAATTTTTACTCAAACTAAATATCTGAATTTGAAAAATATCTTGCTTAAGTGTAAATGAAAAACAACTCAACATTTGTTAACCACTATTAATCAGTTTGTTTTAGTAGTAAAACTTTACAAATTTATTAAAATAATTATTAGTTAACATGATCAATAATTATATACCAGTTATTAAAATTAGTTAATATGAAGTTACTAATACTTTAAATTTAAAGTGCTTTCTGTTAGCATTAGTTAATGCACTGTGAATAAACATGAACATTAAAAAGATGTAAAATTAAGATTTCTCAATGTTATTTAATGCAATAACTAATGTTAACAAATGATTCCTTATTTTAAACTTTCACCGTTTTACTCAAAATATAAATGTTATATAAAATATGACTTTTTTTTTTTTTGGTTTTGGGGGAAGATTACAGAGAAAAATAAAAGATTAAGAAAAATAAAAGTCTATTTTAGGGTTATTAAGATTTTAGATTGTTATTAATTTCCTCATTTCTTTATGTAAAATATTATTTTGTGATCCGTTTTCATGAGATTCACTCAATTATTCTGTAGTTACTACTAGACTTTTTATTTGAGAAATTCAACATGTCATCAACTTCCTGCCCAGATCAGATTAATTTAGTTTTGGTTTGATCAAGACTCCAGAAGCTGAGGACATGGAGAATAAAACCACGCTCCGATGGGATCAGATTAATGACTAGTGCTACAGGGACACTGACGGCTACAGACTCTACCGTCAATAATCCAGAAATCATACCTGGAAGCAGACGGATCTGAAAATCTAGATTCTGTAAGTCAAAACAGTTGAGGCGGACCATGAAGGAAAGATACAGAAAGCAAGAGAGAGAGAGAGAGAGAGAGAGAGAAAAAGACATCAAATGCAGTGTGGAAGGGTCATTAAATCAGCACACCTGAGTAATGCTGAAGTTTGCCATTTTTGAGCCTCTAGTGGCATCAAGTGGAACTTCAAGCACAATTTATGTTGCCACGGTGTTGCTATGAGGTTGCTAAGGTCTTGAGTAGTTTTTAGCATGTTCTGCAGTTGTGAGGCATTTTGGCTAGCTGCTAGGCTGTTATTATGAGGTTGCTAGGACAATCTGCTAACTATCGTGGTCTATGCAGTTGCCAGGATGTTCTGGTTGTCATATGCCATTTCTGTGTGTTGCTACGGAGTTCTAAATGGTTGCTAGGGTGTTGCTATGCAGTTCAAAGGGAACTGTTGGAGTTCTCCGAGCGGTAAATGTGATGCTTCTGTGCAGTTGTCAAGTGATTTTGAGTGCCTTGTTAGAGAATGTGGTTGTCATAATGTTCTGGATAGTTTCCAAGTTGTTGCTATGCAGTTACCAAGGTGCTATGAAAGGTTTTGAGATGGCTGGTACAGTATGTATGTGTTATATTCTTGATGGCTACCTAGGAGTTGCTATGCGAATGCCAAGGTTTTTGAGCATTTTTAGAAAGTTGCTACAGTATGTGCTTGCTATAATGCTCTGGATGGTTGCTAGGGTGTTGCTATGTGGTTCTGATGTGACTGTTAGAAGGCTCTGAGTGGTTCCTATAGTGTTGCTATGAGGTTGCTACAGTATTATGAGTGATTCAAGGTATTTTGAGTGTTTTAGATTGTTGCTACAGTATGTTGTTGCTATAATGCTCTGGACGGTTGCTAGGGTGTTGCTATGCGGTTCTGATGTGACTGTACGAAGGTTCTGGGTGGTTCCCATAGTGTTGCTATATGGTTGCTACACTATTATGAGTGATTGCCAAGGTGTTTTAGATTGTTGCTACAGTATTTTATTGCTACAATGCTCTGAATGGTTGCTAAGGTGTTGTTATGTGGTTCTGAGGAGGCTGTTAGAAGGCTCTGAGTGGTTCCTATAGTGTTGCTATGCGGTTCCTACAGTATTATGAGTGATTCAAGATATTTTGAGTGTTTTAGATGGTTTCTACAGTATGTTGTTGCTATGATGCTCTGGATGGTTGCTAGGGTGTTGCTATGCGGTTCGGAGGTGACTGTAAGAAGGTTCTGGATGGTTCCTTTAGTGTTGCTATACGGTTGCTACACTATTATAAGTGATTGCCAAGGTGTTTTAGATTGTTGCTACAGTATTTTATTGCTACAATGCTCTGAATGGTTGCTATGGTGATGCTATGCAGTTCTGAGGTGACTGTTTAAAGCTCTCTTAGTGGTTACTGTGGCATTGCTATGTGGTTACCATGGCGAATTGAGTGGTTGTTAGTGTGCTGCCACAGTATGTGGTTGATATAATGCACTGGACGGTTGCTAAATTGTTGCCAAGCATGTTTTTTTTTGTGTGTTGATACAGTATTGTAGATGGTTTCTAGGTTGTTGCTCTGTGATTGCTAAGGTGTTTGAGTGTGTTTTAGCTTGTTGCTACAATATTTTATTGCTTTAATGCTCTGAATGGTTGCTAGGGTGTAATAAGGAGACAGTTAAAGTTCTCTGAGTGGTTACTGTTACATTGCTATCTGGCTATAAAGGTGCCCCGAGACTTTTCTGAGTGTTGCTGCAGTATGCTCTGCACACTCAAATGGAATATGAGAAAACACTGTAACATTAAAAAATGGCATACTTCAGCTTCATTCTGAAATTCCTGCATCAGGACAGAGATCCTGCAGATCTGTGCTTCTGTAAGACTCCATGAAGATGAAGGGATTGTGTGTGAAAGCTCAGTTCATCTACACTGTAATGAACAAAGGAGTTTTTGTTTTGCAAGCTGGGTAAAACACAAAAGCAGAATGTGTTTTTGTGTGTGTGTGTGTGTGTGTGTGTGTGTGTGTACCGATAACCAATGAGTCATTGTGAACCTGCAGCTCCTAAGGGATTTCTACAATTCGATTCAAAGATCGGACAAAAACATGATATACACTAGCAGCCTTTTGCTTTGCTGTGGCAGTAATAAAGCTCAGTATTCTAGAGACCCATTAAACCTGATGTGTTATTATATAGAAGCTAGATATTTACATGTCAACTGACTAATTAACTTCAACTAGCTTGCTCAGCAAAGTGTTTTGTCCCCAAAATGCTTTAAAGCCTCACCTCCTGCAGCAGATCCGCCTGCTCGATGGCTTTCAGGACATTCTTCTTGGACGTCTCCTGAGCCTCGCCTCCCAGCAGGAACTCGTCCAGGATAAAATACGCCTTCTCGAAGTTAAAGATGATATCCAGCTCACAAACCTGAGTTTGAAGATCCGTCACTGTAATCTGCAATTGCTTTTGTTTTTGGAAGCAACAGATAAATGTCAGTTTATTTTCTGTCGCATGACTTACACTGCCGAAGTATTTGTCGAGCAGCTCGACGTAGCGGTGGATGATCTCCAGTGTGATCAGTTCGTTGTCCTGGTCCTCAATGGCACAGCAGAAATACAGACTGGCGTATCTGCAACATAAAAACATAAATTTGGTTGCCAAGGTGTTGCTATGCTATAAGCGAAGGTGTTCAATGTGGTTTTTAGCGTGTTTCTAAAGTATGTGTTTGTTATTTTTAGGGTGTTGCTATGTGGTTGTCAAGGTGTTCTGAGTGGTTTTTAGGGTGTTGCTATGTGGTTGTCAAGGTGTTCGGAGTGGTTTTTAGGGTGTTGCTATGTGGTTGTCAAGGTGTTCGGAGTGGTTTTTAGGGTGTTGCTATGTGGTTGTAAAGGTGTTCGGAGTGGTTTTTAGGGTGTTGCTATGTGGTTGTCAAGGTGTTCCGAGTGGTTTTTAGGGTGTTGCTATAGTATTCCAGATGGTTGTCAAGGTGTTCGAAGTGTTTTTTTAGGGTGTTGCTACAGTATGTGTTTGTTATAATATTCCAGATGGTTGTCAAGGTGTTCGGAGTGGTTTTTAGGGTGTTGCTATGTGGTTGTCAAGGTGTTCGGAGTGGTTTTTAGGGTGTTGCTATGTGGTTGTCAAGGTGTTCGGAGTGGTTTTTAGGGTGTTGCTATGTGGTTGTCAAACTGTTCCGAGTGGTTTTTAGGGTGTTGCTATAGTATTCCAGATGGTTGTCAAGGTGTTCTGAGTGTTTTTTAGGGTGTTGCTATGTGGTTGTCAAGGTGTTCGGAGTGTTTTTTTAGGGTGTTGCTACAGTATGTGTTTGTTATAATATTCCAGATAGTTGCCAAAGTGTTGCTTTGTGGTTGTCAAGGTGTTGACTTAAACTGGCAAATAATTGTATATATTTACAAATATAAAAATGGTTTTAGTATTGCTATAACTGCATATATACACATCTTAGAAACTCAGATTGACTTTGAAATATAGATGATTAAGTATATATAAACAATATCTAATGCAAAATGCACTGTATACATTATGAGAGACCATTTCTATTTCAAACAGTCCAGGAAAACAGAAGAAACCGCTGTGGAGAATGTGAAAAAAAAAAGAAACAGACTACTTTATTGATTATAACAGCAGTGATATTATTTTTGACTGAGCGCAACATGTTTTTCTGCACTACCTGAGGAAACTGCTCTCAGATTGACTTCTAAGGAACCGCAACATCACATCTAATGATCAAGAACAAACTCAAGCGAGCTTTAGATTAAACCAAGCACATATTTAAGGACTACACTTTCAGGAAGTGAAAGTCATGAAGTCATATGTTAAAAACTGATTTGACATTTGCAGATTAGTCTACACTTTCCAACCTCTCCAACAAACAGCATTAATATTTTTCCACCGGAGGATTGTGGGATATATCATATCATATGAACATCTATACAGACAGGACAAGTGGACAAAAGCCTTGATTTGTGGATTATTGTCCAATGAATCTTCTGGTTATGTCTGATCAGCTGTGTGTGTGGTTTAATAATAACATTGTATACTCTTTCCAGCTGACACTTCATTAATCTTCATTCTCTCAGCTGGATCTCTGAACGGCGAGAGCTGCGGAGCAAGCGTTTTTCTCTGTGATAATGTGCTGCTGTGATCAGCAGACGGCATGATCGTTCATTTAGTCTTCTATAGTTATCTTATGTACATCATAAACTGTTTAAATATATATGAAAATGGAGTGATTGAAAATAATTCAAAAATGTCAATCGAGTGAACAAGTAATAAAATAAAAATATGCAAACAAGGAATAACAATAAAATAAAAATTATGCATATGAAGTGATTGTAACAAAATAAAATATGCAAACGGAGTGCACAAGCAATGAAACACAAAAAAAATATGAAAATGCAAATCGAGTGAATGTTGCAAATAAACAAGCGATAAAATAAAATACAATATGCAAAGGGTGTAAACGTGATAAGGCAAGGCACGTTTTTTTTTATATATAGCACATTTCTTACACAATGGTAATTCAAAGCGCTTTACATAAGTACATTTTTTTTTTAAATCATTAAGAAAAATTATCATAAAAATAAAACCAGATATTTAAAAACTTTGAAAATGATTTAAAAATTGACTTAAAAAGAATGAAAGACCATTTAACCATTCCTGTACGGGAAAATGTGAACGGTGCCAGACTGAAACTAGTAAAACACTTGCGGGTGTATGATAGGGCCCTAGATTTAAAAATGGCTAATGTTTTAGCACATCTGATCTCTTCTGGAAGCTGATTCCAACTGCGGGCAGCATAGTAACTAAAAGCAGATTCCCCTTGTTTTGTGTGAACCCTTGGTATTTCTAACTGACTTGATCCTAATGATCTGAGTGCTCTGTTAGGATTATATTCAGTGAAGATATCTGCAATATATTTCAGTCCTAGGTCATTTAGTGACTTATATATATATATATAAGTAAAAGTACTTTAAAATCAATCCTAAATGTAACTGGAAGCCAGTGTAAGGACCTGAGGACTGGTGTGATATGCTCAGATTTTCTGGTTCTAGTCAGAATCCTGGCAGCAGCGTTCTGGATGAGCTGCAGCTGTCTAATGGTCTTTTTGGGAAGGCCGGTGAGGAACCCATTACAATAGTCCACCCTGCTGGTGATAAAGGCATGAACAAGTTTCTCCAAGTCTTGACTGGAAACAAAACATCTAATTCTTGCAGTGTTTTTTAAATGATAGGGTGCTGATTTAGTTACTGCTTTGACATGACTACTGAAACTAAGGTCTGTCTCCAGAAACACACCAAGATTCCTGACTTGATTTTTAGTTATTTGACCCCTAGAGTCAAGGTATGCATTCACCTTGAACACTTCATCTTTGTTTCCAAATGCAATGACTTCAGTTTTTTCCTTGTTTAACTGAAGAAAGTTCTGGCACATCCAACTATTAATTTCATCAATGCATTGGCAGAGGGGCTGTAGTCATTTGGAGATAAGGCTAGGTAAATCTGGGTATCATCAGCAGAGCTGTGATAGGCAATTTGGTTCGTTATAATTATTTCTCATCATATGCAGGCTAAACAAGAGCGGTGCTAGAATAGAGCCTTGTGGGACTCCGCATGTCATGGACGTCCACTTAGACTTATTCTCTCCTAGACTCACATAATAACCTCTCCCTTCTAAGTATGACCTGAACCATTTAAATACCATCCCAGAAAGCCCGACCCAGTTTCCAGTCTCTCTAGCAGTATGTTATGATCGACAGTGTCAAACGCAGCACTGAGATCTAGCAATACCAGCACCGATATTTTGCCAGAAGATAAAGATAAGATGATAAGATAAAGATATTCAAATTGAGTGAACAAGTAGAAAAATACAATAAAAAGCGCAAATTAAATTAATGTAATAAGATAAAAAAGGGGTGAAAATTTAAATTAAGCCAATGGAAATAAAGTAATAAAATATAACAAACAATATGCAAATTAAGTTAAAAATTACAAAAAAATTGAACAAAAAATTCTAATGGAGTGCATGCAATAAAATACTATTAAAAATATGAAAAAACAAACAGAGTGAATGTAATGAAATGAAATTGGGTGAATGAAAACAAAATATGCAAATGGGTTTAACAAGTAATAGTTGAGCAAGTTTCTTGCTACCAAGTGTGTCAAAAGATTTAATTATTTCAAAGAGACACAGTCGCAATCCTCATAAATGTTTATCAAAACTAGTGTACATCTAGTTCTTCCTTGCTGGTCATCACTGGTAACATGTAAACAACTTTGTTTCCACATAAACTAATATATAAACCTGTACACACTGACGGTCAGAAATTGCACAAACCAGATGGAAAATTAGCTTTGGTAATATAGTACAGTATGCATCAGAATAAGATGTTTCATCAAAAACACACATGTCCTCCTCACTGCTGATTAGCAATGCTAATGTTCAGTTGGAACAAAGCTGCCAGAGACAGACTGTAAGCTGTTAAGAGCAGGCAGCCGGGGTCAGAGGTCAGACGAGGCGAGCTGTGAGGGAATCAGTCTGGAACAGAACCAAAGCCTGAAGAACCAGAGGAACTGCTGCAGACACAAGGTCACGTTCATTATTACAGCCGTCTAGACTCTTTCTGCTGTGTGTGTTTTACTGGCACTACATCTGTACTGCTGAAGTTCCTGCAGCCTCAATTAAATACTGTTAAATAGGTCATTTATTAGAAAATACAAAAAAATACAAATAACGTGCACAAGTAGTAAAATATAATTAAATTAAATATAAAAATGGAGTGAATCACCTATATAAAAACAATTGCTGATCAACTGAAGTATTAACAAACTAAAATAACATGCAAATAATAAATAAAGATAAAATGTGCAAACTGAATGAATTATTAAAACAAAACAAATGCAAATGGAGTAATTAATAAATTCAAATATGAATTCAGTGAACAAGTAACAAAAAACTAAAATAACAAAAATATCAAAATTAAATATAAAAATATGCAAATGGAGTAAATTTAATTACATTCAATTAAAAAAGCAAATAGAGTAAAAAACAAAACAAAAAAAAAAACACTTAAAATATTAAAATTGCAACAGTTTGTGTATTCTGTTTTTAATAAATTCAGATAGACTGATTAATATGCGTTTCTGTAAATACAAGCACATTCTCTACCGTTAAACTGATTCATAACAAACGTTTTTCTTTTTCAGTTCTCAAAAAGCTACACGTTTTCTTTTAAGAAGAAGCCTTTGGGTTTGTGTTGACCTGTATTCTTCATATTTAAACTGTGTTGAAACAACAGATTGTGTTTCACAATTGTGTGATTGTGTATTCAGTGTTCAGGAGAATCGTGCCTCGACTCCTCATGAAATAAAGAAGAGAACCATCCCTTCATACTTTAGTCACTCATCATACTCAAACAAATACATCATGCAAATAATAACGGCACGCTAACAATCCGCTGCTCATTTCAGCTGCGCTTTGAAACAATAACAAGATCGCACACTGCTAAATCAATTATTCCAATGTTAGATTTGTATTCCGCTCATTCTCAGAAGCTGACACACACACCCTCCTGCACAAACACACACAATAATGTCACAAAACACTAAGCTATTAAAGTGCAGCGCATGCATTGATCTGCAACACCTTAGAAAGCATCCTGAATACTGATAAACTAATGCAAACAGATAGTAAAAATCTAATATTTGGGTCTGCTTGTGTGTGTTTCTGTCTCCTGAGATGCTGATAATGTTTGCATCCTCTCAGCTTTACGGTGAACATGCTGCTGTTGTTTCTCCACTGATTAATTACTTAAAGGATTAAGTTCACTTCCAGAATAAAACTGTCCTGATAGTTTCTCACCTCATGTCATCCAAGATGCTTAAGGTTAAATTCAGTTTTTTTAAAGAGAAAACATTCCAGGATTTTTCTTCATATAATGGACTTTAATGGGGATCAACAGAGTGAAGGTTCAGATTGCAAAAATCCCTTTGCATTATTTCTGTCATTTTATTATTATTTTCAACTTTTCTTTTAATTACATTCTAGCTCTTAGTTTAAGTTTTAGGTGCTTTAGTGCTTCAATTTAAACTAGTTAAATTAGTTATATATATATATACACACACACACACACACACACATGCATACAATTGGCAAGTCCTACATGTTTTTGTCACTACATATCAAGTTTAACTCTGAAATAAGTAAAATTACAGAAGTAAATGATTTGCCATACTGAAATTATTCAAACAGGAATCAAGTGACAAGGAGCTCAACTTCGACTGAAGAGAAACTTTAACTAATAATTGAAAGACATTCAGGAAGGAGTTTGGATAAATCAGTAGCCAAGATTTTAATTCATTTACCTCTTTCTAAGCAGTTACACACAATAAAAAATAAAAACATTCCTAAATAAGAGAAAATAGGATTTGATTACTGTTAACAAAACTAAAAATTACACCTTAAAAAAAAATAATCCTAAAATAAATGGGAATAAATATAATGTGTGTGTATTATATATATATATATATATTTTTTTTTTTTTTTTATAATAATATTATTTTTATATATAATAAACTTTTAATTATTATATTTCAACCATTTTTTTAACCATTTAAATAAGGCAACATCTCATTCACTTCAAGTTGAAATTCTAAAATAACTAAAACTGAAGTAAAAATGTATAACAACTACATAGACATATTTAAACAAAAACTAATAAAAATGACAAAAAAACAACAAAATCACTAAAACCTTAAAAACGAATGGAAAATATAAAATACAAACTACATAATATTGATAAAAACTAATAGCATTCATATACCGCTAAACTTTTGGTGTGGTTTCCATTGTTTTGTGAGTTTCGTTGGGCAACATCTGATATTTTTGCAGACTGATCGATATGATGGTCAAGAGCGAAAGAGATGGTGGAGGTACAGTAACTGCTTCAGCATTTTTCTCATTGGAAAAGAAAAGCCTGTTGAATGCATTGCTTTGTGGGACAGACGACAGCCTCTCAATCGCTCAAAAACAGGTAAACGTCGCATGTATTTCATCAGTTAGCTGGTAAAGTCAAACCTCAAAGCACTGCACTGACCTTTTATACACGATTTTCAGGTCCCTCCACTCCAGGAAGCTGCACATCTTTGGCTTACGGGCCAGAACGGTCTGCACCAGCTCCCGCGTGATCTTCTTCTTCTCCTTATCAGACAGAGGAACGTACCATTTCTGCAGACGGAGCTTGCCCTGTCTGCTGAACAACAGCATGAACTGCATCTGAGGACAACGGGAAGAGAGATGGAGCTGAGATCAGGAATGAAGATCAGACGCAATCTCTCCATGCATGATGAACTATGATAAATACAAGCCTGGTAAATGTGACAAAGACAATCAGGATCGACTGTGTTTAGTGCCACAGAATCATGCAAATTAATATTGCATCACATCATGACAATAAACACAATGCTTCGGGCATATCTATTCTGAATAATAAAAAAAAGCCACATAATTATTTATTTTTCACAATTTATAAAATGGCATACATGAAATAAAACCATAAAAATAAATGGTAACAAATAATAAATGTAAATAAAAAAAAGAGATTATATATCAATGCATCTAGCAAAAATAAAGTATAAAAAAGGCAAATAATTACTGGGGGGGGGGGGGTTAAATAACTGAAATAATTGTATATATATATATATATTATTTAGTTTAACTACCACAACAGCCTTACTAATACTAAAATAAATAAACTGAATAAAAATGGAAAAAACACAAATCATGATAATAAATTCTGTTCTGCGTTAAAAACATATATATTACAATTATTATCAACATCATTATTGTTGTTGTATTAATAATAATATTTATATACTGTAAAACGCATACTATAATGATATATACTCGTTACATGTTTTTATTACATAGTTTACCGTTATATACTTATTATCATCATCATCAGTATTATTATACGGTAAGAATGCATTTGTCGTGCGGATAATATAATGATTAAAACTTAAACGTCAGTTTTTAGTGTCATGTGCTCAGGGTTGGGCTTTACTGACTGAGAGATTACCATCATGATGCACAAAACTTCAGAGCAGATTTTGCGTTTTATCTATTTAATCGCAAAGCTAATTAACGCATTTGTCTAAACTAATAAGCATGATATCTCTAATGCACGCGGCTATTTACACTTCTGAGTCACGTGCGGCGTTTGAAACATTTCCGGATAAGAAATTATGAAACCGCGCAATACATACCTTTCTGAAGAGGTCAGTTTGTGAATAAGGGATAAACTGACATGTGTTCTGGATTCACAGTGATACGCGTCTGTCTCCGCTCGAGTCTCGTGTATAATAGATGATAAACACAGTCAGCTGACGGCTCCTTACTCAGTGGACGCTCGGAGAGTTTTCATTGGTGGACACAAGGACGTTGTTCCCGCCCACTCAGGAGCACAGGCAGTTGATTGGATGACACTTGCGCCAGTCACCGTTAGAGTCGCGCTTCTCTCATCGGTGTTGCTGGAAGAGTGATCAGATTTAATTTTTTTTATGTGATCAGATTTAATTAGATTCAGTGTCACATTTAAAAGCGTTTGCTCTTTCTGTATCTGGTAAAAACAGTCGGCCTGATTACTTTTACGATAAACAACAACTCAATCATATAATTATGTTTCTTATTAACACACACAGTGTAGGTACTAAATTGTTTTCTCTAGCAATGGTTTATCATACTGATGTTTTCGAGACTAAATAGTTTGGATAATTAAGAAATAGGCCTAACTATATAGCTATAGGCTAAAAATAGACTACTTTAACACAAATATGCTGATTTCATATAAAAAAATATTTGATTGCATCATTATTGCTTCAACTCTACACTTGGAAATAAAGCTCTTTCTGAAATGTAAGGTCGGGGCAAGTTGTCAAATGCGTTTCAGATGTTAGAAACGCTTGCAATTTATTAATAATTTAGCAATATCCGTTGGCAAAATGAATTGTGCATAAACTAGAAGTTTCGTTACAATCCCTGTTAATGACCACCCTGGTAAGACTACAAACGGGATGTTTATATTAAGTTTAGCCTAATGATGTTACAGCACCACCCACTGACCCTTCTCACAATTAACATTATAAATAATTTACATGTATAACATTATATTGCACTGCTATTGAACTACAAAAAAAAAAAAAACCTTCTCTTATAGGAAGTAGGAAAGCTACAGTTGGCCAAAACAAATTCATGATCAGTGTTGAGAAGGCTACTTTGGAAAAGTGAAATGTAACGGATTACTTTTAAGTTTCTAACAAATATAACGGTTAATAACTTTGCAATATTTAAAGCATGTCGGGTTAACCTTATGGTTGCAAAACTCATTAGCTACTGACAAGTCTGGGTGACTTAGCTAATTTTTAAAGCACAGCCACGGAATAAAAAAAAAACAAAAACAAACTTGACAATACACACATGCATACGAGCCTCAACGCATTTTAAATATGCGCTGCAATACGTCAAACAAAACGTCGTTCATAAAGACAGGGTTTATAAAAGCTAAGCTTTATTAAATTTAATTAACATCTAAAACCGCAGCATTTAAATCTCCAGCCGTCACGAGCTTCGGTGCCGGAGCGCGCGCGCGGCGGCGGACAACTCTCGCTGCGTGATGACGTGCCGCCGGTTGAACTTGGAGAGTCGCGCGGCCTCGGCACACACCTGCGCCTGCGCACCGGACAGGTGCCGCATCAAAGAGGCGTCACTCACGAGAACAGACAGCTCCTAAAATAAAAATAAAAAAACACGCAAATCAATGCGAATATCTGTTGCGTGAAGGATAAATACATACACCAGGTATAATTTTACATGAACACACCTTCTTAATCTTGTAAATGTACGCAGAATATGCATGAGTGCTTTGTTTGTGCGTCCTGCAGGTGCTCCTGGACTTCTTTAGGGACTTCCGGTTCCTGTCAGATGAGGTTTTCATGGTCACTGCTGTTCACTTCCTGCTCCAGGACGAACGTCTGAACAATATTTATAGCCTTAGCTCATCTGAGCACAGGTGAAACATTTCAGTCTTAATTAAACCTTATTTCTCTAATTAAGACGTTCACACAAACCAAGTGACAATGTGATGATAAATCATAGTTTTCATAATAAACGAATAGCTTTTAAGGCAGTCTTGCGTTTATTTGTTCACCAAATTAGTCCTCAAATTAGGCACATGCATTATTAATTTTTACACACATTCAGATCGGGACTTCGGAGCCTGTTTGTGATTTTTTTAAATTCAGATCTGGACATCGGAGCAGGAAGTTTTTGTCAAAAAGTTCATTGGTGATAAATGAATATTTGGACCTGAGCCTTTTTTTTTTACTTGTCGATTTGATTTTTAAATGATTTCAATGACTTTTGAAAGTAAAGCCTTCTTGTACCTCAGTAGCATGTGTTGTGTTTTATTAATTGTGGATGGATTTATCAACTGAGAAATAAAGTTGAACAGAAATTATCATGAACTCTTAAAGATGATGATGAAAAGAAATGGTAATATTGCATATAAAATTATATCTAAGTATGAACGAACTTGGGCAATACAGTAAATATTCTTACTCAGTGCAGTTTACAGAAAACTGTACGTCACACAAAATTTCATTATGATGCAACATTGTTTCCTCTTCAGGTGAGTATTTAACATCTTTATTATTGTGGGGATTAGTGTGTAAGTGCTATACACACACACACACACACACCGGCCAGAGTTTGGGATCAGAATGATTTATTTTGATGAAAAAACTGATTATTATTATTTTTATTTTTTTTACAGGAGTTTTCTCATCGAAACTGCATTTATTTGATCAAAAGTACAGGTAAAAAAGTTCAAATTATTATCAGAGTTGTGCTGCTGAAACTGTGATATTATTTCAGGATTCTTTGATGAATGAAAAGTTAAAAAGAAGAGAATTTATTTAAAATAGAAGTCTTTTCTAACAATAAACACTAGAGTTCAAAAGTTTGTGGTCAGTAAAATTTATTCTTTCTTTCTAAAAAAATATAAAACTCTTTTAGGATGTATTGTTGATATATATATTTTTTTTTTTCATTCAGATCAGCACTTCGGAGCATGTTCGCGACTCGGTTGATTCAGATCGGCACTTCGGAGCCTGTTCGCGACTCGGTTGATACAGATCAGCACTTCGGAGCATGTTGGCGACTCGGTTGATTCAGATCGGCACTTCGGAGGCCTGTTCGCGACTCGGTTGATTCAGATCGGCACGTCGGAGCCTGTTCGCGACTCCGTTGATTCAGATCGGCACTTCGGAGCCTGTACGCGACTCGGTTGATTCAGATCGGCGCGTCGGAGCCTGTTCGCGACTCCGTTGATTCAGATCGGCACTTCGGAGCCTGTACGCGACTCCGTTGATTCAGATCGGCACTTCGGAGCCTGTAAGCGACTCCGTTGATTCAGATCGGCACTTCGGAGCCTGTAAGCGACTCCGTTGATTCAGATCGGCACTTCGGAGCCTGTAAGCGACTCCGTTGATTCAGATCGGCACTTCGGAGCCTGTAAGCGACTCCGTTGATTCAGATCGGCACTTCGGAGCTTGTTCGCGACTCGGTTGATTCAGATCGGCACTTCGGAGCTTTTTCGCGACTCGGTTGATTCAGATCGGCACTTCGGAGCTTTTTCGCGACTCGGTTGATTCAGATCGGGACTTCGGAGCCTGTTCGCGACTCGGTTGATTCAGATCGGGACTTCGGAGCCTGTTTGTGATTTTTTAAAATTCAGATCTGGACATCGGAGCAGGAAGTTTTTGTCAAACAGTTCATTGGTGATAAATGAATATTTGGACCTGAACCTTTTTTTTTTTTATTTGTCGATTTGATTTTTCAATGATTTCAATGACTTTTGAAAGTAAAGCCTTCTTTTACCTCAGTTGCATGTGTTGTGTTTTATTAATTGTGGATGGATTTATCAACTGAGAAATAAAGTTGAACAGATAATATCATGAACTCTTAAAGATGATGATGAAAAGAAAAGGTAATATTGCATATAAAATTATATCTAAGTATGAACTAACTTGGGCAATACAGTAAATATTCTTACTCAGTGAAAAAATGTTTGGCTCAGTTTACAGAAAAGTGTACGTCACACATCCTTTCATTATGATGCAACATTGTTTCCTCTTCAGGTGAGTATTTAACATCTTTATTATTGTGGTGATTAGTGTGTAAGTACTACACACACACACACACACACACACCGGTCAGAGTTTGGGATCAGAATGATTTATTTTGATGAAAAAAATTATTATTATAATTTTTTTAACAGGAGTTTACTCATCGAAACTGCATTTATTTGATCAAAAGTACAGGGAAAAAGTGAAATATTATTATGAAGTAAAACAAAAAAATTATATTTAAATATACATTAAAATCTATTTTATTTCTGTGATTTTCAGCATCATTACTCCAGTCTTCAGTGTCACATGATCTTCAGAAATCATTCTAATATGATGATTTATTATCAGAGATGTGCTGCTGAAACTGCTGATTCTTTGATGAATGAAAAGTTAAAAAGAAGAGAATTTATTTAAAATAGAAGTCTTTTCTAACAATAAACACTAGAGTTCAAAAGTTTGTGGTCAGTAAAATGTATTCTTTCTTTCAAAAAAAAAATAGAACTCTTTTAGGATGTATTATTGATTGTTTTGATTCAGATCGGCACTTCGGAGCCTGTTCGCGACTCGGTTGATTCAGATCGGCACTTCGGAGCCTGTTCGCGACTCGGTTGATTCAGATCGGCACTTCGGAGCCTGTACGCGACTCCGTTGATTCAGATCGGCACTTCGGAGCCTGTTCGCGACTCCGTTGATTCAGATCGGCGCTTCGGAGCCTGTTCGCGACTCGGTTGATTCAGAACGGCACTTCGGAGTCTGTTCGCGACTCGGTTGATTCAGATCGGCGCTTCGGAGCCTGTTCGCGACTCGGTTGATTCAGATCGGCACTTCGGAGCCTTTTCGCGACTCGGTTGACACACATATATATAGCTTTCTAGCTTCTTTCTATTTTTTTATTTAATATTTTTTATATTATATTTTTATATAATATTTAAAATTATTAAATATTTTCAATTACAAAAAAGTTCTCAAATTAGGCACATACATTTTCAAACACACACACACATTTAACTTAAAATTACTAATTTTTCAACTGATTTAATGCATTGAAATAAATTTTGTTGGTATGAATGACTATATTAGACGCATTCGACACATCTCCCTGACATGGCTGTTCCAATACTTACTGTGTTACTGAAAACTAAAATTACCATTTGGTGGCGACAAGCCACTGTCTTCATAAGTCGGCAAGTCATTTATACAATCGATTCTTTCAAATATTTGTATGTGTTTACATGCAGAAACAGTTTTGTCTGGTCCGTGTGGGTGTTGAATGGCAGAGTGTTAATTGTCATTGGGAAGATTAGAGACGAGAGCATCTCTCTGTCCCTTCAGAAGAGCATGATTACTGAGGGCACGAAGCAAGAGGCTTCAGAGCCATTACAGGAGTTACGATCATCCATTATGCATCGGTTATAACACGTTCTCTGACCTCAGTTTGACAGAGCAGCATTATGATCAAATTATTAAAAGACACAGAATAAGATAACTAGAGGACTGTCTTTAGGAGACAATGGGAAGTCTGGAAAAGACTCTTCTAATATAATAGAAATTTAACGGCATTCAAAGCATGCATGTGTTCATTTTGTTGTATTCATTTAATTTGTAGACAAAATTGCATCTTTGCACTACTGCTATCTTGAAGTTAGTGGATTTTAAAATGGATTTTTGGTTAAATGCCTCTGAAATAAGCTAAAGATATTTTCATGCTTTATTCTACAGTATGAAATATATTTGTAATACCCCTTAAAAAGCTTTTATTCGTCTTGAAATAGGTGTTTGCTAACAAGTGTCTAAGTTTTCAGAAGCTTTATAGTGGTGATGTTGAAGTCATGGGACTGGTGCAGTTAGTTAAAGCTTTTTATATCTCCTGGTTGTACAGTAGGCTTCAGTTATGAAGATTATCATGATGGACAAAATGTGTAAGAATCATAAACTTGTATTGGTCATAGAGCTGATTTTCTGCAACAATCCTAAAGCCAATGAAACGATCCAACTGTCTTTTCATTGAAGAATCCTGTTTCATGCTAATTTATATCAGTACATCATGATATCAATTCCTGTTGACAGTTTCTCAGTTTGAGTCAGCAATTTTTAATCTAAATTAAGTTAGTAGAATATCGAAATTCGAAGCAAAAACAGAATGATTTGACTTCAGTTTTGTAAAACTGTACATAAGAAATATCTGCATGAAACAGAAACAACAGACGAGCTGAACAAGACGCAGATTCACTCTCTGCCAGCAGGTGGAGCTGTAAACAAAGCGGTTATGAACACCGAGGCAGGTGGAGCTTAAGGCGTTTCCTTGGTTACCGCTGTAAACAAAGCGGTTATGAACACAGCAGCAGGTGGAGCTTAAGGCGTTTCCTTGGTTACCGCTGTAAACAAAGCGGTTATGAACACTGCTGCAGGTGGAGCTTAAAGCGTTTCCTTGGTTACCGCTGTAAACAAAGCGGTTATGAACACCGCTGCAGGTGGAGCTTAAAGCGTTTCCTTGGTTACCGCTGTAAACAAAGCGGTTATGAACACCGCGGCAGGTGGAGCTTAAAGCGTTTCCTTGGTTACCGCTGTAAACAAAGTGGTTATGAACACCGCGGCAGGTGGAGCTTAAAGCGTTTCCTTGGTTACCGCTGTAAACAAAGCGGTTATGAACACCGCTGCAGGTGGAGCTTAAAGCGTTTCCTTGGTTACCGCTGTAAACAAAGCGGTTATGAACACCGCGGCAGGTGGAGCTTAAAGCGTTTCCTTGGTTACCGCTGTAAACAAAGTGGTTATGAACACCGCGGCAGGTGGAGCTTAAAGCGTTTCCTTGGTTACCGCTGTAAACAAAGCGGTTATGAACACCGCTGCAGGTGGAGCTTAAAGCGTTTCCTTGGTTACCGCTGTAAACAATGCACTTATGAATACCGTAGCAGGTGGAGCTTAAAGCGTTTCCTTGGTTACCGCTGTAAACAAAGCGGTTATGAACACCGCTGCAGGTGGAGCTTAAAGCGTTTCCTTGGTTACCGCTGTAAACAATGCACTTATGAATACCGTAGCAGGTGGAGCTTAAAGCGTTTCCTTGGTTACCGCTGTAAACAAAGCGGTTATGAACACCGCGGCAGGTGGAGCTTAAAGCGTTTCCTTGGTGACCGCTGTAAACAAAGCAGCCCTTCACTTATGAACTTTAATATGCATCATACAGAATCAAGATGTGAAGAAAAAAATACCATATAAACTTTTCTAAAGACAGTAATATCCCCTCACACATACATTCATATAAACAAAGATTTAAAACGTTACATATTTTAATTGATTTTCATCCTTCTCGTGGTTAATCATTACATCCCTACTGTTTACTAGCAAAACATAAACAGTTCTATGCAGTGCTAGAGAGTACATGGTTTTACATGGTAAAAACAGGTCTTTAAGACATTTTCAAGTGCACCGCTAAAGGACAGATCACGTTTGATTTGGTATGAATTTTATTTATTCATGGATTTAAAAACAAAAACAAACAAAAAAACAGACAAGTCTCATGATTATTAAAATGAGCTCATAAGTATCTCAGCTCCATCACTGTAGCCGAAGAGCGCATGATTACAGAGTAAAACACCATCCGTCATAATATTCCTGCTAAATGAAACACACAGAGACTGATGAATAAACTTCAGACACAACTGACCAGTCTGTGAACAATATTCTCAATAATCGCGAAGATTCGAGGATAATTCCCTGAAACTAAAATGAGACGCATATCTCTGATGTGTAACCGAGCTCAGTTTTCCAGGAAATCCTGGCGTCTGACATCCTGTGTACACGACTGACATATGAATCATTAAAACACGAAAACGCTGAAAGGAAACAAAACGCCTCCAGGAACCTTCAGCTTTATTAAGATGGTTATCTGGCGAATGCCAAAATACATATTGCATACAATTCATAAATTATTATTCTTATTATTTCTCCTCCTCGTGTATACACACACTGGCTCTATCTCCCTAAACAGAAACCATCTAAAGAGCTTCGACATCTGATATCCAGATATTGCATGTAAAACTGTATTAGCAGTGTTCAAACAACTCTATACCTGAGGGAATCAAAGACTGATAAGATATAGTACAAAGTAATCTTGCTTTAAAAATAAAAAGGCATCACATACTCTTGACTTTTTTGCAGAGGATCTGAATGGCCAGCAGGTGGCGCCACTCCATTTCATGTGATTTGGTCAGATTTGCTTGATGTTTTTGCTTCACTTGTCATTTAAAAGGCTTAAGAAATTACACTGGCTGTGATTTGTAAAGACTAACAAAAGAGCCACACGAAACCCAGATAGCGCACGTATGCTTTTTTCTGTCCTGTTTAGACTTTTATCATCTGTAGTACACTACGGGTCAGATGTTGGGAATAATTATGATTTTAATGTCTCTTCTGCTCACCAAGCCTGCATTTCTTTGATTAAAAATACAGTAAAAGCAGTAAAAATTTGTAAATAATTTTACAATTTAAAGTAACTGTTATATAGGGGAATATATTGTAAAATGTAATTTATTCCTGTGATCAAATCTGAATTTTCATCAGCATTACTGCAGAAATCATTCTAATTATTCTAGATTTACTGCTCAGTCATTATTAATTATTAATGGTACACACATTTTTTTTTTGTTTCAGGATTCTTTGATGACATTTGTAACATTATGAATGTTTTTACTATCTCCTTGCTTAATAAAACTATATATATATATTTATATATATCATCATGATTTCTGAAGATCATGTGACACTGAAGACTGGAGGAATGATGCTGAAAATACAGCTGTGCATCACAGAAATAAATTATAATTTAACACATTTTCACATAGAAACAGTTCTTTTAAATTGTACAAATATTTAGAAATTTTACTGTTTTCACTGCAGTTTTAATTAAATAAATGCAGCTTCCCTAAGCAGAAGACTTCTATCAAAATCGGAATTATTTGCTAAAATGACATCCTTTTAATTTAAAATTAATTTCTGCATAAATATCACATTTAAAGCAACATACGTGCGCTATCTGAGAAGCACACGCACATAAAACCACACATTCTTACCGTTAACGTTACCGTTACTCTTAAGATCTACTGATATTCACCGAATTATAACCAGGAAATACTCAAAGACAAAGTTGCAATGTCTATACTGTATATACCATAGTCTTATTCTATTACTATAAAATAAATGCCAATACTGTCATCTACACATGAATTATTAGAACCTTTAGCCAAATATAAGAGGAACTATGCAGAATCAGATAATATTTTTATACTACACCCAGAGTAGAAACTAAAGCCATACATAGAGCTATGTCATCTGCTTTTAAACTGTATTATCCGATAGAGTACAGTACATAAAAGAAGTGCTATCAAGTATTAAAAACTAAAAAAGTAAAATGGCAAAAATTAAGACGTATAGGCCTACCCTTAATACGCAAGAAAAGAAGGCCCTTGAGGGCCCCGGTGAGTCTGACTCACAGCGCTGTCTCTTTAAGGTCATTCAGGTTTGGCAAACGTGAACGAAAGTGGCGAGCGAAGCCATTGGGGCCTGTTTTGGAGGTCAGCTGGTCAGGATACGGGTTTCCCTCGGGACGTCCCAGAGCGCTGGAGTGCCAGCCGGACTCCAGCCGGACTCCAGCCGAACGGCCCTTGTGCTGCATGGAGCCGAGGCCACGGGGCTCCACCAAACTCCCTCCGCCTGTAGAGGAGGGCAGGGGGTAGTGGAGATCTGCCGAGGTTTGGTTGGAGGACGAGGAGGAGGAGAGATGAAGAAGTTTTCGCAGAGACTTCAGAGGCTGAGAGAGAAACACTGCACTTTACTGAGGAGCACAACACATCAGACACTCCACAGCACCACTTACTTTTAGATATTGATTTAAAGCATAGTTTATAAAAATCAAAAACCAACTCTTTTTAAAGAAATAAATATTCTTTAAATTTTATACTATTTATAAAAAATCAAAAAACGGATTTTTTTTTTAATAGAATTTAAATATTTTTCATATTTTCACAATTTAAAGCATCATTTATACAAACCAAAAACTGAATCTTTTTATATAATTAAACTATTATTTATATTTTATACAATTTATTTATATGAAATTCAAAGCATAATTTATAAAAATCAATAACTATCTTTTTATAAAAATGTTTTATATACTGTATATTTGACAATTATTTGTATGTAATTTAAAGCATAATTTATGAAAATCTGAAACAGAATTCTTTTTATAATTATTATTTTTAAATATCTTATGCTTTTTATATTTATGTAATTTAAAGCATCATTTATACAAATCAAAAACTGAATCTTTTTATATAATTAAAATATTATTTATATTTTATACAATTTATTTATATGAAATTTAATACAGGATTTAAAAAATAAAAAAGATGTTTTTATATAAGTTATATATTTATATAATTAACATTATATATAATTTAGTGCATTATACATAAAAAAATGTAACAGAATATTTTAATATATAACATTTATTAATATTTCATATATATCATTTATTTATATGCATTTTAATGCATTATTTCTAAAAATCCCAAACTGACTCTTGATTATATAACATATGAACTGTAACCACACAAGTGCACTATTAATAAACCCTATAATGCATTATTTATGTGTAGGTTTTTTATTCCTGCATTTGAAATGATTTCAACAATTCCAGGTTTTATTTCAAACCTTAAATACACTTTAATATTATATATAATGTGTTATAATAAAGTAACAATTAAATTATGCAAATTATATGGTTTGTTAAGATCGGACGATATTTGTCTGAGATGCAACTATTTGAAAAAAATCTAAATACTGAGAAAATCATAAATGAATTGTCCAAATGAAGTTCTTAGCAATGCATATTACTAATCAAAAATTACGTTTTGATATATTTACGGTAGGAAATTTACAAAATATCTTCATGGAACATGATCTTTACTTAATATCCTAATGATTTTTGGCATAAAAGAAAAATCGATCATTTTGACCCATGCATTGAATTTTTGTCTATTGCTACAAATACACCCCAGAGACTGAAGACGTGTGTGTACCTGTGAGTGTGTATGATGCCCTCGCTCTCTCTCTTCGGGCCAGTCTCGCTCTCGCTCTGGCTCTCGCTCTGGCTCTCGCTCTGGCTCTCGCTCCTGATCCTGGTCTCGGTCGCGGCTGCGCTCTCGGTCTCGGCTGCGGGTGCGATGTCTGCTGCTCTGGTGTGTGTAGGAGCGAGATGATTTCTGCATCCGCGTCTGATCCGGCCCCTCACTCTGAGCCTGACCAATCACACGCAGCACAGAGCTGTCAATCACCTCCACAAATCATAAGATTCAAATTCTGCACAGGCAACCACAGGATGCAAATATGGGTGGAGCCATTCTAATGACATGATGACATCACAGATCTTACGATCTTATGGTTTTGTATATATATATATATATATATATATATATATATATATAAGCTATCATCTAACTTCAATAGAATATAATAATTTAGGCCTTTTATGGTTGTTTTTGGTGATTTCTGGACACAATAGAGTGAGTGATGAAAAGTTTTCTAAATACTTGCTGTGTTTCACAGAAAAATATCTGCAGATGTGTGCAAAAGTGTAATATATAATGTCATAATGTGAAGTGTTCATTAAACTGTGACAGTACGGCTAGAGTCGGGTGACTGGGCTGCGTTTAGACTACACTAGCCACACACACACACACACACACACACTCACGGTTTGTGACTTCTTCTTCTTCTTCTTGATGGTTCTGAAGAAGCCCTGTTTCTCCTTCTCTTTGGAGGGCTCCTGCGTCTCTGACCCCGTCCTCATCAAACAAGACACACTTCATAAAACTCATGCTTATATTCTGACAGGGTTAGCATTCATATTCTGTTATATTATTAATATGTTTCGTTTTTTATCAATAGTTTTATTTTTAATATATATATTTTTAATTTTCTGTTAATTTTGGTTTTCTCATTTTTTAAAGTATTTCTACATAGTTTAGTTAATTTTTTATTTAAATTTTAGTTATTTAGTTCTTCGTGATAAAATACTCAAAATTATATATATATATATATATATATATATATATATATATATATATATATATATATATATATATATTTATATATTTATTTATTTATTTTATTTTTTTTTTTCAATTAACGTTTTATTTCAAGGACAGATTTTTTTTTAAATGGTTTTAGCTTTAATTAAAAAAAAATTACTGGTCAACCTCCTTGAGAAATTGTAATTCAATAAAAACAATTAAATATTAATTATGGTTTATAATTAATTATAAAAATAATGATAAATATTTTATGATTTAATTTTTCGATGATTTTCAAGGAATAATTAACATTTGAATTTTAAACCCTTTTATTTAGTATTCAGACCCATTTCCTGTTTCTCACTTCCTGTTTGGCTGTCAAAGCATTTGACAGAAATGTGTTTGTGCATCATGCTCACCACGGGTCGTATGTGGGTTGGTGTATGTTATGACTACTGTCCATCGTGACCCCTGAACTCTCGTGGAATGAGTTATCGGGTCTGGGAGACGGCACTGGTCCAAACAGAAAAACATCAACATATTAATGAGATCAATCAGGGTCGAGGAAAGTGACCTCAAATCAATTCAAATAAATTATAAATCAAAAAAGTAAATTAGGAAAATAATTCTTGTATTATTGTGACATGTAATTTTATTTTTATTTACAAATAACAATGCTTTAGTAGCTTGTAACTTGAAACATTTCTTGTACTGTAGCTTGTCACGTCCAACACTGTCTATAACATTTGTTAAAATCAGAAGCAAGTGTGAGATGACTGACCCCTGTAGAAGCTCCCGACCCGTCGTGGAACCGAGTCGCTGTACATCATGCGGTTCTCTTTAGCCGATCCGCTGTCGTCTGCGAGCTGCTCATGATAAACGCCTCCCTGCAGCATCAACATTTGTCACAAACATGTTATCCTAAAAATGTGCTGAAAGAAACACTGAGGACATTATTAATCATGAACATCGATAATTTCCCCTGTGCGTAAACTCCAAACAAAAGGAAACACAACTGAAATGCCTCCTTCTGAATGAGAGAGCAAAGCAAACAGAAAAATGGGCAGCAGGAACAGGAGTATGAAGAGAAGGAGGTTTAGGTACAGTGAAAGAGAAGGAAAGCAGGATGGTGCGGACCTCGCTTTTTTGCCGTGGCCCGTGAAAGGCAGCAGTGTTGTCCCGTGTGGACTCCCGGATTAAAGGTCGTGTGTGACTGACCTCTGCAGCCGCGGGGTCACTCTGTTTATGGAGAGATGAGAGCAGGTGAAGCACAAAGCGCCCGGCACACATTTATATAAACACCCTACACATACGACATCTGTTACAAACCCTAGTGAGACGCCTACCTAGACATAATACACAGATAGAGTGACAGAACGACAGAAGAATACACAGACAGACAGATAGATAGATAGACAGATAAAACGACAGATAGACAGATAGACAGATAGACAGATAGATAGATAGATAGATAGATAGATAGATAGATAGATAGATAGATAGATAGATAGATAGATAGATAGATAGAAAAAATGACAGACAGACAGATAAAACAACAGACGGACAGATAGATAGATAGACAGACAGACGGACGGAACGGACGGAGAGACAGACATACAGACGGACAGATAGACAGACAGATAGATAGATAGGCAGACAGACAGATAAAATGACAGACAGACAGAGAGACAGAGAGACAGACAGACAGATAAAACGACAGACAGAGAGATAGACAGATAGATAGATAGACAGACAGACAGTCATACAGACGGACAGATAGACAGACAGACAGATAGATGGACAGATAGATAGACAGACCGATAAAACAACAGACAGAACGACAGACAGACAGACAGATAGATAGATAGATGGATAGATATATAGATAGATAAAACGACATAAAGACAGACAGATATATAGATAGAATGACAGACAGACAGATAAAACGAAAGACATAATGACAGACAGACAGAGAGTGATAGATAGAGAGATAGAAAGATAAACCGACAGACCGATAGATAGATAGATAGATAGATAGATAGATAGATAGATAGATAGACAGACAGACAGACAGACAGACAGACAGATAGATAGATAGATAGATAGATAGATAGATAGATAGACATATAGATAGAATGAGACAGATAAAACGAAAGACATAATGACTGACAGACAGACAGAGAGAGAAAGAGAGATAGAAAGATAAACCGACAGACAGACAGACAGGCAGAAAGATAGATAGAAAGATAAACCGACAGACAGACAGACAGAAAGATAGAACAATAGACAGATTTACAGACAAGACAGATAGAACGACATACAGACAGACAGATAGATAAAACAACAGACAGATTGACAGACAAGACAGATAGAACAACAGACAGATATATAGACAGAATGGCAGACAGACAGAGAGACAGACAGACAGACAGACAGACAGACAGAAAGACAGAAAGACAGAGAGACAGGCAGACAGACAGACAGACAGACAGATAGATAGACAGACAGATAGATAAAACGACATACAGACAGATATATAGATAGAGTGACAGACAGATAAAACGAAAGACATAATGACTGACAGACAGAGAGAGATAGATAGAAAGATAAACCGACAGACAGACAGATAGATAAACCGAAGTACAGACAGGCAGAAAGATAGATAGAAAGATAAACAGACAGACAGACAGATAGATAAAACAACAGATAGATTGACAGACAAGACAGATAGAACAACAGACAGACAGACAGATAGATAAAACAACAGACAGATTGACAGACAAGACAGATAGAACAACAGACAGATATATAGACAGAATGACAGACAGACAGGCAGACAGACGGAAAGATAGACAGACAGACAGACAGACAGAGACAGACAGACAGATAAACAGACAGACAGACGGACAGACAGAGAGACAGAGACAGACAGAGAGAGCGACAGACAGAAAGACAAACAGACAGACAGACAGACGGACAGACAGACAGACGGACAGACGGACAGACAGAGAGACAGAGAGACAGAGACAGACAGAGAGACAGAGAGACAGAGACAGAGACAGACAGACAGACGGACAGACAGAGAGAGCGACAGACAGACAGGCAGAAAGACAGAGAGACAGACAAACAGGTAAACAGACAGAGAGACAGATCTTCTGTTGTATTTTTCAAGGTTGTGTGATTAGGGATGGAGCTAAACTTTGCAGGACAAGTCCTTCAGGACCAGAGTTGACCATTCCTGATCCAGACCCAACATTGGACCAAATCTACACACTTCACAAATGCTCACAGGCATCAGAAAGCACGCCGCAATGCTCTGTGCTGGTAAATCACTAAAAGAAGTGAAAGAGGTTTGGACTAACCCTAATATCGTCTATTCCTGCGTCCCGTGGCACAGCGCTGCCCATGTGTCTCGGCAGGGTCCGATGCTGTAGCTGAGGGGTCAGGAACTGTAGACTGCTGGCCCGAGTGGGCATCCCTTGTCCCACTGCCAATCCGCCGGCTTCGCCTCCGTGGGGTCGCCCCCGTTCCCTCCGCACATACATGGAGTGCCTGTGTGGCCTCTGCTGGGAGGAAAATGGGCTGGTGTAGCCCACGCCATAGGGGAATTCACGGGGCGCCGAAAGAGACAGACCCCCTATGGGGTCGAGTGGATCGACAGGGTTTCCATCACTCTGCTGCTGGTTCTTTTGCCTGGATGAGGAGCGGCGGGTGGACGGCTCCATCGTGCTTCCATCGCGTTCCAGTTTGCTGCGACGCCCCACTGCGGGACTGTGTCCAGAACGCTCCCCGTGTTGCAGGGACGGGCTGCCTGGCGCCGGCAAGTTCAGATTCATGTTGAGGTCCAAGCAGCTGCTAGGGAAGTAACGTGGCGAGCCGGCGGGGTCATCTGGGTGCAGTCGCATGTCGCTGAGGTTACTCACGGATTTGGCGTCACTAAGCACTCCGTGACTCTTGGACAAACTCAGATACGGGGACGTCCCCTTCCCACATGAAGATGATGACGCGGTGGAATCGCCATAACCGTGGCGGCTCTGTTTCTCCCGGTCCCCCGCCAACGTGCTGGTCTTCCCCTCCACAAAGGAATGGCGGTTCTGGGAGCGAGGCGTATTGGATTTTAGGTATTTGGCTCCCGGTCCGTCTGTCGGTTTACCGAAGTCAAAATCACCCGCTTTAGATTTGGCCTCTTTAGCATGCTGCAGGCTGGCCAGGTCTTTACTGCACGATGCAGAGCGGTTGAGCGGCTGAAAGGATTTAGGGTGCATCACAGGGCTCAGGCTGTTGGCAGATGGTACTGACCCATTCAGGAACACCTCGCTGCTGGACGGGTGGAGGTCTTCATGCCCATGACGGGGCAGACTGGAGCAGTCACGACTGTTTGAGCGATGGTGACTTGAACTCTTGACCACATGACCCCTAAAGACACAAATTTGTTTTAAGTATACACCCTGTCTGTCTGTCTGTCTATAACTTTATCAATCTATTTATCTGTCCGTCCATCTATCCCTTTATCTATCTATCCATCCATCCATCTATCTGTCCGTCCGTCCATCCGTCCATCCATCCATCCATCTGTCTATATATCTATCACACTGCATCTGGCGCACAGTATTTTTTGTATGTATTACTTGATAACCAACTAAATTTAACAATATTTGCAGTACAGCACATTATGTTATATTCTGTATCCCATAATCCCAAACTCAAATTGACTTTATATTTAATTTCACTTGACTTTGATCTGCAGAATAATGAATCTAAATGAACACTCATTATTTGTTGCCAAAAGCCAAAAACATTTTTCACAAAACTGGATAAAAAACGGGAAATCAACTATTCTCGAAATGTAAATTTAATCAGATCACATAACCACAATATAGTATACTAATTGAGACTTAACCACATATTTAGCCAGTATACTGTAAGTACCCTAGTTGTCCATTCCAAGCACTGGCCATCACTGTAACAATGACTCTCCTCAATCTGATTTCATTACTCCTCCTGACCTGCTGGGGGCGCTGTTGTCCAGGAGCGGTTTCCTCTTGGAGGAGCGGGCGGGTGTGGGTGTGAGGGGGCCGGGTCGCTCCGTCAGGCGCTGAGTCTGGAAGGCGTGGTGGTTCAGACTCTGTTCAGTCAGATAGCGCTCATTCGGGTTCAACAGCAACAGGTTCTGAAAATACAAACCACAATGACATAGATAATCCTGGTTGACATTCTTATCGTATTTTTCGGACTATAAGTCGCACCTGAGTATAATTTGCATCAGTCAAAAAATACGTCATGATGAGGAAAAAAACATATATAAGTCGCACTGGACTATAAGTCGCATTTATTTACAACCAAGAACCAAGGGAAAACATTACCGTCTACAGCTGCGAGAGGGCGCTCTATGTCTTCAGTGTAGACTACAGGAGCAATGAGCAGCAGCGCCCTCTCACGGCTGGAGACGGTAATGTTTTCTCTTTGTTCATTTCTCTCGGTTCATGTCAAATTAATTTTGATAAATAAGTCGCACCTGACTTTAAGTCGGCAGGACCAGCCGAACTATGAAAAAAAAAAGTGCTACTTATAGTCCGGAAAATACGGTAATTGTTCCACCTCATTAAAACATTTCACAGTGGGGAAACTTTTTTTTACAAGAGGATATTAAGCCTATTTTTACACTGTGACACTATTTTCTATGAATTACATTGTAGAACATAATTCATGATTGTATACAGAACTGTGATCATTATTATTAAAATATATAATTATACTTATATTACTTATATTATAATTATATCATTATACTGTGCTGCACACAGAGATCTGGAGATCTGAGATCAGAGATCATCCAGTCTGAAAAAAAAAAACGGTCCTAAAACCAAGCTTTGTTGTTTTTATGTAAAACACATTTATATATTCTATATTTAATTTTTTATTCATTTTTGTGGTGAAACACGACTTGAAAATCATTTTTGACAGATTTCCTGAGATTCACCCAACAAACATCTATTAATATCACACTGGCGGAGGAAACAAGCTTTCACAAGCCCATCACACCGTTCACATTAATTACCACAATGTCCTACACTTCATTTACTGAGGATTTATTTAAGCCATGATTCATGCTTTAATAAAACGAAACGACTGAACGGGCGGCTGTGTTGGAGTTTTCCAAAGGACACTTTCATGACAACAGCGTCAGGATTATTAGCAGCAGGAGAGTCGCCGCTAGAGAAATAAAGAAATCACCTTACTGCAAATATAATTAGTGTACAATTATGGCGGTGATGATACGATGCCTTCACCTAATGAAACTGCGGAGCAGCTGCGCTAATCACTAACAAACAAAGCGTCACGCTGACTATTAAACTCACAAAGAGTAAAAAGACACACAAACAGGTGTAGTATGTAGGCTTCATGAACTGATTCAGTCCTCAGATAAAGACTCATGAAGTGAAAGCAAATGGAAACCCCAGTGAACGAGTGCATGAGAAGAACGAAGCTCCATCTGCTGCTGCATTAGTCACACACACACACACACACACACACCATAATAACAAACCTGCGTCACAGGTGAACAAAAGACAAGAGAAGGGAAGGTCAGACTCATTTAGATCTGTGTGTGGGACGGATGACAAACACAAAAACACTAATTAGTTTGATTATTTAATATTACATGCAGCTTTGAAACGTGAAGGTTACAGAAAAACTGACTAATGTCTCTCCTTCTCTCTCTATTCATAGTATTAGTACCATCCCATGTGATGAGCACACACACTCTACTCCGAATTATTACAATAGTACACACTGCACAGCTATGAACATGAGGACATATTACACACTGCTATGGTTTTATCTCAAGCAAGTATGGATCACTAAACTAATCAAAAACTCTAAATAGAACCTTCTACTTTATTATATTATATTATATTATATTATATTATATTATATAATTTATGTTCATTGTAATTACATTTAATTGTAAATATATAAATCTATATAAAATAAACATTTATAATTTACACGTTTAACTACATTTTAGATTATTTTCATGTTTCATATATATTTTACTGTATTTATATTGTTTTTGATTTAGACATTTTTAAGTTTTATTTGTGATTTTAGATTATTTTTAATGTATTAATTATAATAATTATAAGTATTTATATACATTTCTATAAATATTTATATATTCATATAAATATTTCATTGTTTATTAATAAAAAAATTTGTTTTACTTCTAGTATATGGTATATTTTTTTAAATTATTTTTATTTATCAAATGTTCTTATATTTATTTTGTTCCTAATATATAAAAAGTAGCAAATTAATTTATTTAATATCTTATAATATTTATTTTACATATTTTATTGTATTATATCTTTTGTTAATAAAACCTTCTTTTAGTACTTTTTAATTATACTTCATATTTTTCAATTTAATTTGTATTTTTTTATTTTTGTGTATCATATGTTCTTAGATCAACTATTATAAAAAATATAAAAAGTAACAAATATATTTTGCTTTTATTTTCGAATTTATTTAAATTAGTTTATAGGTTTTTAAATATATATTTTATACTATTTAGTTTGATTTTATACTATGTTGTTATATTTATTTTATTAATTATAATTTCATTTAATTATATACAGACACATTATATTTATCCTTTTAA